>NW_027103240.1:1100742-1199169 GCF_902728285.1 Clytia hemisphaerica | reverse complement strand
ATCTTCCATTTCTTTGGGTTCCTTTAATATTGAGCGGCTGATGTTTTCATTTTATACCGTACCAGTTTTTTGTCCTCAATAAATTCATGTTTTCTGTGTAGTAAATGATTTTGGCCTTTGAGCTTAGCTTCTTTCTTCAGTTATAATTCATTATATGTCTGTATAGTAAAATGGTTAATCGGGAGGGGAAAATAGGAAAATAATCTGTGACACATTTTTGTTCCTTGTGTTTTTGTTTATATCGAGAATCCGCCATTTTTCTTTAAATCCGTTCACATAGCAACGTGATAGACCGTATATTTTATAGCCCGGGCTTTTACGGAAGATATAACTAGCTAAGAAACTCTATACGCTTCTCCAGATATCTAGCCGTGAAGCTAATCTTTTTCCTTATATGGCTATACTTAATCCATATTTGGAAAATGTCAATATAGCGGCTTCAAAGTCAAAACACTGGAAGAGCCTCCAAAGAAATCCAAGTTCATCTTCCAACGAAAAGGAAGAAAGTCTCGAGCTGTCAAGGCCAACTTCCAAAAGAAGAATATAAAGACTTATTACTGCAGTTCAAACATACAAAGAAAGAAAATGGCATAGCTTTGCCCCAAAGTAGTTTGTTGTTGTCAGGTATCAATTTTTCATTAGATTTTAGGTTCAATTATTATTCTCCCTCTCCCCTTGATTGAAGTAAGTCGTAAGTAAGTAAGTATCAGGTATGTGATTTTTTATGGGTGATCATGACTATGCACGGCAACATCAGCTGGATGCTAATGTTGATAATGTAGCACAGGTAAGGAATGTACTCAGAAGGGTTGATGGTGATGTTGACATAGCAGATGCTCGCGCTCGCAATCACAATCATCATCCAAACAATGTTGGTATCATTGCCAACCAACAACGACAAGAGCTTGCTCATCCAGAAAATAACAATCAAATCCTTATGGTTGATGGAGTGGCGGCAGTGTTGCCAGATGTAGACTTTGAACCAGTTGATGTGCAAGCTGATGTGGAAAATCAGAGGGGACAGAACAATATTCAGCATCAAAGACTTTATCGTGCCAACAATGGTAATCGTAATCGACGGAATCATATTCAACCATTGCTCAATGCTGCACGTGCTCATATTTGGCAAGTTGTTGGCTTACCTTCAAGACATTACATTGGGGATTTTAATGTTCAATGTCCACACTGTAATGCAACCAAGTTCCCTGATGAATTATTCAATTGTTGTGTTCAGGGAGCAGTACGGCTACCCCCAGCTTTGCCGTTTCCAGATGATTTACGTGAGCTCTTTACATCTAATTCTGCAGAAGCAAAGAATTTCAGGAAGCTGATTCGTGTTTACAACAATTTGTTTAGTTTTGTTTCCATGTCTGCCAATATCGTTGACCCACCTGGACGGGGACCTCCCTGTTTCAGAATTTGTGGACAGATATGTCATAGATATGGTGCATTATTTCCTGATGACAATGCCCAAGCGTCGTTCAGTCAAATTTATCTCATTGAGGCAGCACAAGCATTGAACAACAGAATGGCAAATCCTTCTGCTGCCGATTGTAATCGCAATACTATGGCTACCATACAAACTGTTTTACACCAAGTTTCCCCTTGGGTAAGACAATATCTGAATATGAAAGAAGTTGAAGAAAGAGAACGGATCCGTGCTGCTGAGGAGAATCGTCCGACATCTGAAGTGAGGATGATCATGCGTTCTGGTAATGATAACAGGCGTGGAAATGCACCAGTCAACAATGAAGTTGCTGCTGTTTTTGTTGGCGATGATGGTGCTCCCCCAACCACCAGAGATGTTGTTGTTTATCCCAGGGACCAACCATTGAGAAAAATTGATTATACATCACAACTCAATGATCCATTAACCTATCCGTTGTTGTTCCCTCATGGTGATCTAGGATGGAATACCCAGATGGCATACAATCTTGATAATCAATTACTAAATCGTCCTCAAAGAGACAGGGTAAGCATGAAAGAGTTCTATCAACATCGTATTGCTGTACGCCCTGAGTTTTCAGCACTTCATCATGCTGGTAAACTCTTCCAGCAATACCTGGTTGATAGCTATACAAAAATAAGGTGATCGATTACACTGGTATAGAACCAACCAGGCTACAATCAGGGCTGATCGCTACAGGGGTTTGCATGATTATCTGAATGATCAAGCAGAAGCACGCCAGGCCAGAGTTGGTAGGGTCACTATTCTACCATCAACCTTTGCAGGAAGTCCCCGTAACATGCATCAACTCTATCTAGATGCTATGGCAGTGGTTGCTGTATTTGGTAAGCCTGATTTGTTTGTTACAATGACATGTAACCCAAAATGGAGAGAGATTACAGAAAACCTTTTACCAGGCCAAACCGCAAGTGATCGTCCTGATTTAGTTTCCCGTGTTTTTAGTGCAAAGTTGAAGGCACTTAAAAATGACATTCTAACTAAAGGTATCTTTGGTAAAGGTAAAGTTTCTGTTCATGTAATTGAATTTCAAAAGCGTGGCCTACCCCACGCTCATATGTTGATTACTCTTGAGGATGGTGACAAAATACGTTCCCCTGAAGACATTGACAGTTTGATCTGTGCCGAGATCCCAGATATCAATGAGGATCCCGAATTATACGAAACCATCAAAGCATCGATGATTCATGGTCCATGTGGTGCCATCAATCCCAACTCGCCATGTATGGAAGACGGTCATTGTAGTAAAGAATATCCTAAGGAATTCAGCGATGAAACCATTATGGCAAATAACGGTTATCCAATTTACAAGCGGCGAGAAGATGGTCGTACTGTCACTGTTCGCAATATGGAGTTGGATAACAGGTGGGTTGTCCCATATAATCCCTGGGCTTCCAAGAAGTACAACTGCCACATCAATGTTGAAGCATGTACCTCTATTAAAGCTATCCAGTATTTATTTAAGTACATATACAAGGGTCATGATCAAGCACGCATTGAAATAGTGGAAGAAATTGAACACGATGAAATAAAGCAGTTTATTGATGCCCGCTATGTTTCAGCCCCTGAGGCAGCATGGCGTATTTTTGGTTACAACCTCCATGATTCCACCCATACTGTCATCCGGCTTGATTTGCATCTCCCGAATGAGCAACATGGCTTATATTTAGGGGAAGAAGGCGATGAGGCAAATGCTTTGGAGAGAGCAGACCGCAAAAACACAAGCTTACTGCATGGTTTGAACTGAATCGAACAGATCCAGGTGCACACGATAAACTTTACACAGACATTCCATACCATTATGTCTTGATGCTCGAACAAAGAAATGGAAGATACTCGAAGAAATGTAAAGTTAGTAAGTCGCATGTATAATGCTTCGGTAAGAGAGGGTGAGCGATTTTATTTAAGAGTTTTACTGCTTCATGTGGCTGGAGCAACATCATTTGAGGAACTTAGAACGTTTGATGGTGTTCTTCATCCATCCTTTAGAGAGGCATGTATTGCACGTGGCCTTTTGCAATGATGATAACCTTTGGATCACAACTATGGAGAATGTAGCACAGTATGGTACTGCCAGTAAAATTCGTAAGGTTTTTTGTATGATTTTGATCCATGGAGAGGTTAATAATCCTCCAGAAATCTGGGAGCGCTTTCACCTGGACATGATGCACGACTTCTTGAGAAATCATCAAGAAGCTATCGCCCAAAATATGGTACTTCAACGTATTGAAAGACATCTTCAGCAATTCGGTAAGCATCTTGCTGACTTTGGGTTGCCATTGTTAGAAGAAGCATTGCCTGAAGATGATGATCTTAATCTCGACGAAATGAGACAACAAGCAAATTTGTTACGACCTCAACTGAATGCTGATCAACAAACAGTCTGCCAAGCAGTTATCAATGCTGTGGTAAACAATGATAGTGCACATCCAAATGTGTTCTTTTTAGATGGTCCAGGGGGGTACGGGAAAAACTTTCACTTACAACTTTCTCATCCGGGAATTGTTGGGGATGAACAAGAAGATTGCTACGTGTGCCTGGACTGGCATAGCTGCAATCCTACTAGATAAAGGTAAGACCATGCATTCCCTTTTCAAACTACCAGTCCCCATTCTGGATAATTCTACCTGTAATGTAACTGCAAATAGTGCACATGCGCGTTATCTGCGTAGACGTGATTTGTTTGTATTGACGAGGCCAGTATGATACCAAAATTTGCATTTGAAGCTATCGATCTCATTGCTCCGAGATATATGCAATAGTAATGTTCCTTTTGCCGGCAAAGTAATTCTTCTAGGTGGAGACTTTCGTCAAACACTTCCAATTGTTAGACGTGGGGGTGCTGCTCAAATTATCGAGTCTTGCCTAAAACGTTCCCGCCTTTGGCATCATGTGCAAATCCACTACTTGCGCAGAAATATGAGGGCTGCTGAGGGTGAACAAGAATTTGCTAATTTTTTGTTGCGTCTTGGGGGAGCTCAGTTACCTATAAAGCCAGATGACCCGTATCAAGGCTGCATTGAGGTCCCAAATCACTGTGTCGTTCCTTCACAGGCTGATTTGATCAACAGTATTTTTGGGAATTTGGATGTTGATTTTTCTAAACGAGCAATTCTCACACCCACTAATCTTGACTCTTTTCAAATAAATGATGGTGTTTTACAAAGATTACCAGGGGAAACAACAACTTACTTCAGTTTTGACTCAGTCATCTCAGATGACCAGGATGAAATTGATCGTTATCCTCAAGAGTTTTTACACAGCTTGACTCCATCAGGCATGCCTCGACATCGCCTGAATGTAAAGGTAGGTGCCATAGTAATGCTTTTAAGAAACCTTTCCATGCAGGAAGGTTTGTGCAATGGTACCCGAATGATTGTTAGAAATTTGCACCAAAATATTATTGAATGTGAGATCATTTCTGGTGCACATCAGGGAGATCGCCACTTTATTCCTAGGGTGGCTCTCGACCCAAATGATACTGGCTTGCCCTTTTCATTCAAGAGGACTCAATTTCCTTTGAGACTCTCTTATGCCGTTACCATAAACAAAAGTCAAGGCCAAACATATGATAAAGTAGGTATACTTCTTGAAAAGCCTTGCTTTAGTCATGGTCAACTTTATGTGGCTTTTTCCCGGGCAAGATCTTTTGAGAGTGTCAAGATATATATCAAAGACACTAATCATCAGGGAAAAGTTGGTCAGACTTCTTTCACAAAGAATATTGTTTACCGACAGATTTTATAGTTGTTTAATGGGTTCATTTGTTCATTATTAAGAATTGACTTTGATGAAAGGGTCAAACAACTGAACATTTCATATTATCAAAAGTTAACCCAAGACAGTTTATAAAGTGAAAATTAGACATCCTTGAACATTTTAAATTTAAATTATAACTGTTTTTGGCCCTTTCATTGAAGTCCAATTAGTTTGATTGATTGTTTACTGAGATTTTATTGTTATCTATTGTGTTAAATTCAAATCAAAGCTGCTTACTGGCCTGCTGCACAAATTTAATTTCATGTTCATTTGACAAAAATTTATTTTGACACGTTTGTTCATTTACAATTTACATGCAACTCTAATTCTAAATTTTCATTTTAAATATTTAACTCATGATATTGACTAGAATGATTGACAAAAGGTATTGAATGGAACACATCCCAAATCATTTACGTTGCTTATTTATTTCGATTTTTAAATTTTTACAAAAAGCTACATGATCTATTATAATGTATATTTCCTTGACCCATAACAATGTGGAACTTGCAGATGTGTATGCTATTGTTAAATATAGATTTAAATTCTCATTAAAACACAATTGATATGAAAGTTGCAAATCAAAAGTAAAGATGCAATATTAATTTGAATAATAAAAATATTACAGATAAATGTTTGAACTGCAATGGTTCATAAGGTAAAATCACAAAATATATTTCGAACATTCACGTCCATCATCAGTTAAAAATATTAATGTTTTCTTTATCCTAATGACTCCTACTTTTTTATGAATCATGACATTAAATTTGTACAGAAAGTCATATACTGCATTGTTTTATTATTTTGTGCTGAGTTTGCACTATGAATGTTGATAATGTTTTCTTACTGTTGTAGTGTTATAGCTACAAATCTTTGAAGCATGCTGATAGTGTTTGTTTCACAGATGATTCTACTAAATTTTGAAGTTTTTTTAAAGAGTTTGCACTATGAATGTTGATAATGTTTTCATAGTGTTGTAGTGTTATAGCTACAAATCTTTGAAACATGCTGATAGTGTTTGTTTCACAGATGATTTTACTCAATTTTGAAGTTTTTTTAAAGAGTTTGCACTATGAATGTTGATAATGTTTTCATAGTGTTGTAGTGTTATAGCTACAAATCTTTGAAACATGCTGATAGTGTTTGTTTCACAGATGATTTTACTCAATTTTGAAGTTTTTTAAAGAGTTTGCACTATGAATGTTGATAATGTTTTCATAGTGTTGTAGTGTTATAGCTACAAATCTTTGAAACATGCTGATAGTGTTTGTTTCACAGATGTCATACTCTCATATTCAGGCTTTTTCGTTAATTTTGAACAAGTTTTCTGTTATTTGCTTTTGTGGATTATTCGTTGATAATCAATTTTTAATGCAGTTTTAAGCAGCTTTGTACCCTATTATTAAATCCGTTGTTTGAGTGTTTTGTTAGGGTGGGGTACAAATGGCTTACCTTCACGAGGTGTACCCTGTTACACATATTCGAAGCTTACGTAAATAGGCATCGACTATGTCAACTGAAAGCCATTACCCTACAGTGTGCCAACGAAATATCGAAATTAGGCTTTGTCTTGAAAGCTTCTTTTAAATTAACTTTGTACAAGTCTCATCAAATTCCCAAATACGTATCATATTTCTGTGGCACACTGTACCAACATTTTGGAAACTGATTTAAACTACTAAATGTATCTTTTCTTTTTTTTACAGACGTTAAAATTTAAAATGGCAATCAGTGAGAATGATATAGAGATGGAGGCCCAACAAAATTTAAAGGTCGAACAAGACTTGGGGGTCACCATCTCTAAATTTAAATCAAAACTAGCAAAGGTGGAACGATTGTTGGAGAAAGAAAGAAAAGTCAACATAACGAAAGAGCAGGAGATAGAAAATTTAAAAGAAGAAAACGATAAGTTGAAAGAAGAAAATGATAAGTTGAAGAAAGAATTGAAGGGGAAAGATGAGAAGCGTTTAAAAAAGTCGAGCAGGAAGGAAGAGCTGAGGGAGAAAGCATTACGGTCACATAAAGATTATGTCACCTATAGGAAGATTTATGGTGGTCCATCGACCCAAAGTCGTACGATTTTTGGAAGGCTAATGGTGGGGAAGATACGAATTCTTTCATAAAATCCTGGGCAAAAAAACAGAAAAATAAAAAAAGAGAAAATGAGAAAAAACAGAAAAATAATCAAATCGTTCCAGCTAATAGAACAACTAATAATGTGGATAGCAAAAATTTTTTTATAAGTCTGTCTGGTGAAGGTGCTGTTGGTGTCAGGATTTGATGCTATAGTAATCCCTCCTTAGTTTTGTTCACAACCTTGTCTCATACATTTACGCCGACCTTTTCAAAATCATTTCACTTTTCCTTTAATACTCTCCGTTATAATTACAAGCGTTGTGTTTTAAATACTCAAGAAAGAGTATATATCTTTGCCATAAATGAATGAGATAATCGTTAAAGTCAATTGATTCACAGATCAGCGTCCTTTTTTTGCCTCTACAGCAAATAGAACTTACACTCAATAAGCAATTTAAACATTTTACCAGTGAGTGCGTCGAAACATCTTCATATTAGACTCAGTAATCACACTTTGATCTTAAGCAGTTTAGTCATATTCTTCTGGTATTATTAAACATTTTACCTCAAATCTCCAGCTAATCCAACAAGTTTATTGTAACATCAATTGTCCAGTTTCTTTCTAAGGATAGTTTTTTATAGTCCCCTGTGCATGGTTCACACAGGATTTTACATACACGCTTTTTTTATAAGAATAGTGTACTTTTGATGAGGGTCAAACATTTAAGAAATTGCCAAAATTGAGACTGAAACATTCTTAACGTATTCTTACTTTTTTATACTTGACTTTAAGACAAACGTGAGAAATGATCAATTCGAGAGTTTGGGACTTTTGAGTGCATATTGGGAGCTGTAATTGTATTTCTTTCTCAAAGTTTCAATTTACGTCTAACAAAAGAAGCAGTTTTTTCTGTTAACCTAATGCAAAATGACTGTATTTTTATCAAAGTTTGATAAACTTACCTTAGAGAGTATTCTTAGAGTATTCTTACAATTTGGCCAATTTTCACCCTGATATTCTTTTAGAAGAGATTCTTATAAAGAAAGCGTGTATAGAATTATTATTTAGTCGCCTGTGCAAGGTTCACACAGGATTTACACATAGAATTATTTTTTAGTCGCATGTGCAAGGTTCACACAGGATTTACACATAGAATTATTTTTTTTAGTCGCCTGTGCAAGGTTCACACAGGATTATAGATAGCAAGTAGAGAGTTAATAGATCAGCCAGTGCAACTTTGAAACGACACGCAGTTTGAAATTTATCTTTTTTTTGGTTCGATTCTTTCTGGGTAAACTAATCCTATTTGACATTAATTTCAGGTCTCAGGAGAAGGGTTTAGACTTTCATTATCATTCAGAATTACCTTTTACCATTATAATCATTAGGGTTAGGATATTATTTGGCTTAACATGATAGAGTGTTATCTATTTCAAAACCATTCCAATGGAATATAAAGTATGATTAAATTAAATTTTGTGTCTTTTTCAGTAAATTGAAATTTTAAAGAATTATCAAAAATAGTATGAATGGTTGGTTCAAATAACAACAATGGTTCAAATGGTGATAATGGTCTATACAGAAAAGGTATGTAAAGGTTTTCTTCCATTTGATAACCATTATCCTTTATATGATTCTTTTTAGTGACTTTCCAAAATAATGTTGCTTTCTTATGACTTACCTGCTCATTTATTATAGAAAATATGGTGCGTGAAATGATTGCAAGCGCTTACCAATTTGGCATCTTTAACAAGACACAACATTTTGAAATTGAAAAAAACCCGTAAGAATGCTTTTTTTCGTTATACATTATTATACATTCACTTTTCAATTTGTTTGTGTGCTTTTTATTATGACCATTTTCAACCATTTAAAGTGGTAATTTTTTTCGTTCTATAATCTGCTATAATAAATGTGATGTTGGTATTGAGGCGTTACTCCCCACCATCCAAAGGGCTTATGATGCGTTCAGCTTATCTACTCCTCGGCGGGTGCGACGCCGGGTGACGGCTAGTATAAATACTATTTGCCAAAGCAGCACTATTTGCTGCAAATATATTATCTATTGAGGTATATCGCGTGTGTATAGGAAGTTTCGCTTTTACCGCTCAGAGAAATGTGAAAGGTATTTCTAAATCTCTTAAAATTTGTTCTGAACTGTCAAATAATGATTTTACTGAACTATTGAAACCAAGTAGATTTGTAGCCCTTTTGCGCTTCTTTTCTTTGCAATTCCAAAGTCGTAAGAGATAACCTTTTTTCAGACACCCCTAGATTTCATCCACCTTGCGAAAAATGGTATTTTTCTTCCATATCCGTATGCGGCGTTAAATTCAGGTGACCCAAACCTCATTTTTCTCAAAGTTAATTACACCCTTCTATTATTTGTATTATCAGGTGATATCAAACTTAACCCTGGTCCAAGAACTGAAGAAAACAAAAAGTTATCAGAAAAATGTGGAAAAATTTAACAAAATTGTTCTAGGTAACTTTAATCAACGCCATGATATGTTTGGGCCATGTACAGATAAACAGTCTGCTGCTATTACTCTTTTCTCTGTATGTTGGACAAAGGTCAGAAATATCAACATTTGGAAGGATCATGATTTAGACTACATTTTGCACAAAGGAGACATGATTTTTAAAGAAACTGGTATAAGCCATGCATTGCATGTAAACGAATTACCTCAGCAAGTTAATGTTGAAAATATTGTTTTTGATGTAACAATTGTCAGTCAAGTTGATGGACATATAGAGAATATATCAGATTCGGATGACAGTAGTGAGGTTAACATTTTTTTGGATGAAAACCTCTTTTTTAGTGAAAAAGTAACTGGGGCTATTATTTTTTTCAATGGACCTTGTGTCTCGATTTTAAAAGAAAGAGTGAAAGTAAGAAGTCATAAAAAGTTTTATTTATTTGATTCTCATAGTCGTGATACTGAAGGCAGAGTAGTCGAAGATGGTACTGGTAAATCAATCTTAATAGAAGTATCAACAACAAAATATATATCAGATTACATTTTCACTACTTATGGATCACAGAAGTTTGAAGTTGTTTATGTTGAGACAAACATTGAGGAAGAGAGCAAATGCAGTTTAGTTAAATCTTTGACGAGGTTTAAAAGAACAAAACTTTACACAAGTCTAATTCAAAAAGGAGTTAATGGCAATAATAAAGAAAACAATAAAAGACACTACTCAAGTCATGCATATGAAATTAAGCAAGCAAAAAAAAGGGGTTACGAAAAAAATGTAGATGAAATTAAAGAAAATGTAAAAGACTACTATGAAAAGAAAATCAAAGGAAACAAAAAATAGTATTACGAAAAAAAAACCAAACAACATCAAAGAAAACAAAAAAGAGTACTATGAAAAAAGCTCAAGTGATATTAAGGTATGTGTTCACCTTTCTTGACACATTCTCTTTAATTGATCATATCTTTAGAACAACAAATTTTCATATATCAAAAGTATATATTTTCTGAAAGCCAATAATATTCTCTTTCTAATGGTAAAAGTTTCAGCTGAATTTAAAAAACTAGGCAGGATATAATTAAAATCTTAAGAATTTTAACCTTACCTACTTCAAAGAAGTTAAAGTCATCCATAGCTTTTGAATTTAAAAAATTAATTTCGATACTATGTTCCCAATAGATTGAACCAAAAAAGTGTCTTGGGATTTTTTTTGGGATTAACTTTAACTCTTTAAATCCTAAATTATGTAAGAATATTGATAAAAAAGTAAATTTAAATGTGATTTTTTCAGCTATCTGTAAATTGAAGAAAAACAACTCGGTTAGAAATAAAATCCTAAGATATTTTTTAAGTTTGATCTTTTGGGAATCTCATAAAAAAGAATGAAGTCGATATCTAAATGCTATGGGTGACTTTAACTTCGTTAAAAGTAGTATGGTGTGGTAAAATTTCGTTTTTTTCTACATCAATTTGAAATTTTAACAAGATGATTGCTGTTTATTTGAGTAACTAGTGAAATGTGTCAAAAATATTACTATTCAATAGAGGTGAGAATAAACATCAGCTGAATTCTCTCTTTTTTCTTTGTTTTTTTTCCGAAAGAGACAATTATTTGAGTAAATAATCCATCATAAGACGAACTTTGTTTTGTAATTTAAATGGTTATAACTCTGGATCAAAAAAAGATTTTAAGATCGCTATTTTACCAAAATGAAATCCAGTAACTTTTCTTCCACTTTGACTGAAAAAAAGTTTTTTGACAAAAAATCGGAAAAAAGGTGTACACATACCTTAAAGAGAAAAATAGAATTCGTTTTAAAGAAAAGAAACAAAAAGACCAAAGTAATTCAGACAGTACTAAAAGAGTTTAAAGATTTCAGGAAAGTATTAAAGATGGGCCATTTTAAGTATGTGTCATCGGTGTCTTTATAAGAGATCATTTATCTATTTCAAGAAAGAAAAGTACACAAAAAATGGATTTGATCCTCAGTGCAATCCTATTCCAAGCTTTGATAACTTATTTTATATTTGCAAAACTTGCGATAAAACCTTACTAAAGCAAGAAATTCCATGTCAAAGTGTAAGCAACAAACTTGAATTGTACGACTTGCCAGAGCATTTGAAAAACATTAATAAAATGGAACGTGCAGTTATATCACAGCGTATTTTGTTTTCTAAAATCAAGATAATGCCAAAAGGTCAGTTTCCAAAAATGATCGTTTGCAATATACCGGTTGAAACCGAAGAAGTCTGTAATGTTTTACCGAGAACTCTCAATGAATCTAACGTAATTTTTATGAAGTTGAAACGAAAATTGTGTTATAATGGTTCATGTATTATCTGAAGCCGTCAGACCAGAAGTTGTTTTTTCCATTTTGAATCACCTCAAAACAGTCAATCCATTATATCAGCACATTAATATTCAAGAAATATTATCCGAAAATGCTTTTGACGTAAGATTTGTTGATGATGAAGATGTTGATTTTTCTATAGTTGATGATGAAACAGTGGAGTCCTCTGTAGAAGTATTAGTGAAATTTATTGATGATAGGGATGTTCAAAAAATTAGTAATTTTGAAGAACATGATGAATTTGAAAATGAAGATCCAATGGATCAGCATCGATTAGCTTGTGTTGAAACTACTCTAATTTCAATATGTCCCCATTCTATTGTTGACGATGAAAACATAGTAGTAGGTCCTGGTGAAGGAAAAGCCCCTTTGAATATTCTGAAGGACCCAAATGTTGAAATCTTGGCTTTTCCTGATTTATTCCCACATGGAAAATTTGGCTTAACTGCCTATCGAGATGGCAGGTTCACTCATACAAAATATTTTAATCAACGGTTGTTGAATTATACACAAAGATTCACCTCAGATGCCGATTAAATTTTTTATGCAAACTTTGTTTCTCAACAAACCAATTTATAAAATCAAATAATAAAATCAATGTGGCAATGCGGAAAGTGTCCGGGAGAAATATCAGTGCAGGTATGCTAAGTAACAACGGCTAGTTCGAAACACGGGTCACAGGGCACGGGGCACGGGGCATACAAATTACAGACCGGAAAAAATATAACGATATCATGACGTATAATTCATAACACGTACTACATAACACATATGATAGTACTAATACTACTAGTATAGTATGTCTGAAACAATTATATGCGAATAGTATTATCATGAAAATTTTTAAATAATATGTCCAGGGGCGTATCTAGGATTTTTAGGATACCCTGCAAAAAAGATTCAGCTATATATTAGTGATTCAGCTATATATAGTGTCTAAGGAGGGCCCACCATGGTTGGGCCCGACGGGCTAGAAAATTTTTGAATTTCGACCCTCTAGATTGGCTAAAACAGCCACCTTTTTATGCCCAATGTACCATGAACCAGAGATAAAGAATTAAAATTCATTTCATTTAAACACAAAATGAAGCTGGTAAAACTAAAATCTGCCTCTGACTCTGCCTCTAAAATATGGAATAAATGAAGGAAAGAGAAAGGAGGTGTAAAAAATAATAATAATAACTATCATGAATTTTTTAAAGAACTTTTTGAACTGACACAAAAAAGTGAAAAATGATAGCAAAATAATACAATAGCACACAAAAGATTATAAATTATACAAAAATCTTTATCTGATCGTGATGATAGCAATAACAATAATAATAATATTTACCAAACTGTCTAAAAATTTTAAATATAATTTTGATTCTTATTGTGTCAAATTTGTCTATCTTATTGCTGTCAAAAGGTGACTTAAATAATTTCAAGCAGATTAATAATAAAAGCCTTTTGCCATTTCAAATGAAAATTTAGAGAAAAAGAGCAAAACTATTTTATTCAGACTGCTCAAGAAAAGAGTATTTCATTAGAAAATTGATTAATGTGATATATTAAAGTATCCAAAACTAGAATTTGTACTGAAGCTGAAATCTCTATAGCTGGTTCATCTTGAAATTGTAGTCTAGCCCCATTCTGGTGTCTCGTTTGGAACTGTTTGCCAAATCAAGCAGAGAATCCTGTACCAGGGGTAAAAAGCCCCCAATCCGAATTGAAAACAAACCATATGTCTTCAGAAACTCATTTATTCATTATGTACATAATGCAGCATGTTTTATGTTTGGTATCAAAATTCAGTTGTTGTGTTATAAATTTTATACTATATATATACATTATGCATCCAAATTCATTTGCATTGGCAATTACATGTCAAAATCAAATCAAGATGTACTTTCCAGAGATGATATTACATGACAAATATTGATATCCAGTTTACAGGGAAAATTTTGAATCCAAAAACTTCCAAGAAACTAAATGTTAGGTACACACTGACACATCATCATTTTGATTGAATTATTCCATTCTGTTGTTTCCTTTAAGTTAAATATGGTTTCGCTCGTCTTATTAGCAGACTTTTTCAGTGTTTCCAAAGATTTCGTACCAACCACGTGAAGGTGCAAAATAATCCATTGATCTAGGGGCTACTGGACAGTATGATGGCAACTAACCTGAAAGTATATAATGAAGAGGGAATTAGGATTTTTGCAAGCTACACCTACATATTTAACAAACACAAAACAACAAAATTTAAGTCAAACGACAACTGGACAACCAATGAAATTAATCTTATATAATAACCGGCTGACTGTGGATAACCGCCAACCGTAAATGCTTCATGACTGAGCCAATCTACTAGCTTCTTGGATGGGTTTTTTTGGTTCTGAGAATAATTCTTAC
The DNA here is from genome assembly GCF_902728285.1 of Clytia hemisphaerica. Taxonomy (NCBI): domain Eukaryota; kingdom Metazoa; phylum Cnidaria; class Hydrozoa; order Leptothecata; family Clytiidae; genus Clytia; species Clytia hemisphaerica. The sequence goes on along the minus strand of NW_027103240.1, from coordinate 1,184,645 downwards.
AATTCAGGAAAAGTTCTGCACACGTGCAAGGCTTCGAAGTGTATCCATCAAAGAATTGTTGCCCACAAGATGGAGAGAAGTGGAACTGTACAGGCAATTTCCATTTGGAAGAGAACTAAAACAAAATAGAGAAATCATTTTTAAGATTGTTGTGCAGTTTTTATGACCAGTACTTGACTGGCAGGTGCTGGCCCGCAAACTAAACATAGTCAAATACAATCTGTTTGTGTACCTCAAAATAGTGTGCGAAAAACCCACAGATCTTTTTCTCTCCCCAGAAAAAAATTTTAACAAGCCAAAACATATTGAAAACATTAGGGTGTCAAGGTCAGAATCACAAAATTTTCAATGTTATTTTTTTCCTCTTATTTCAAAATAAAACCACAATAGGTTGGTTGTCCCTTTGCCTCTTAAATTGCCACAAATTCATCTCCTGTCGTCAACCTTTTCTTAGCCAGAGTGATTAGCTAAACAAACAGTAAGTACGTACCCCGATTGATCAAATATCTTATAAATATTTCATGATTGGCCACTCACTCACCACTCACTCACCACACACAACAAGTGGTTTTGTTGATTACCAAAAATTATGACAAGTCATAGGCCATAGGCAGATAAGTAGAGAAAGAGGGGGAAGGGAAGCAGTTTTTCCTGCACTTATCAGATTATAATTGATAACATGCAGGCATGAAAAATAATAGAAAAAAATACCACATACCTTACAGATTTGACTTTCCTTGTTGCAATGGATTTCAGAAGATAACCATAAGAAGAAAAACAAACATTGAGATGACCTTGATGGCAGCCCTCAGATGACGAATTTGGAGAAGATCGAAAATGTGCAGGCTTCAAATTCTTCAGAATTTGCGACAAAATAGATAAAATCAGGACTGTCTATTCTGTTTTTTCTTCTCCAAGCATCTAAAGCCATTTGACGAGTCTTGACTTTTAACGTTTTGACACTAACAGCCATCAAATCCCGGGCAAACCCTGCATTTTGACCTCATCCAGGTCTTTCTGCAAAATTTTGCAGGGTGCAGGCCTGCAAAACGCTTTTGTACACAAAATCTAAAATACAGACTCGAATTCACGCTTCCTGTAACGCGACTTGATAAACAGTTTTCTTATATTTACCGCGGACTTTAAGTCAGTAAAATAAATCTAATGACACTAACGAATGATCCGGAAAAACAACTCCGGGTAGGCTAAAAACAAGCTGCGACAAAAAAGACTCCGGAGCATACCCTGCAAGTGCATGTTTTGCAGGGGTGTCGCACCGCCCCTGATGTCACCCACAAATTTTGACAAAATGATATTGAATGACAAAAATATTGTCAAAATCATGAAATATAAGGCCTCCGAACCAATTTACAGCAAAATGTTTTTTCATACTCAATAGGATGCTCATCATGTGACTGGATATAGATTGACATGTTTTAAACGATTAAATGCTGCAAGATAGTGATTTTAGAGATATGAGTATAATTGCGTCATTTTTATTAAAAATTCATAATGGCAGGTGGAAAATATTGACACATTTATAAAATACCATCATTTCTACGTTATTATCCCATTAAAATTATATTCATACTCAAGGTGATGGAGGGGATATAATGAGATATGATTTAACAATAGCTGTACTATCATTTTCTTGAGAAAGCTCGGTTTTCAGGTGATGGAAATTGTAATATGTATATTACTTACGTATAATATATAAAATGCATATAGCACTAAAAGTGTATTATTGATCATATAAGCTTATTATATGTATGTAATATGTTGCGGTGTTTTCTGGTCTGTGTTGTGCACGACGCAAACTTCCAAAGCACGTGGAAAGCACGTGGTTAGATTTTGACGTTTTAAATAGTCATACGTGGATAAAACACCTTCAAGTTGATTTTTTTGATAATTTTTAGCGTTTTTTAAACATTTTCTGTTTGAATTACTTTGATCAGAGCTGCCCCGTCACCTCGTAACCCGTAACCCGTGCCCCGTGCCCCGGACCCGTGCCCCGTGACCCGGACCCGTGACCCGTGTTTCCAACTAGCCAAAGTAACAACTTTAAGGAGAATGTAAAAAACTTTGTAGTTAAAGAGGAAGCTTATACGTTCATGAATTCTGTCAAAGGTTCTGCAGCTTATTGGAAAAATATGCTATCTGACGTGTTGGCCATGGTGAAACAAGTTGGTATTCCTTTGTTTTTCATGACTTTATCTTGTGCTGATTTAAGATTGAATGAATTGCCTTTCATAATTTCTAAACTTAAAGGTCAAGAAATATCATACGCGGAAATAGACGCAATGCCATATTTTGAAAGATGCGAACATTTGATATGAAGAAGCTCTGTCGATTTCAACAGATGAAAATGACTTGCAAGTTCATCTTAAGAGAGATACCAATTATGAACTTCATAAAAAAATAGACTTTGCAAAACTTATAAACGACAATCAGCCTAATTGATGACAGTGTTGTTGAAGAAAACCATGCTGAAAACCCGCTTCCTAAGAAAATTCCCCTAATGAATTCTAAAGAATGTATGAGATGTCGAAAAGTGCGAAAAGTTCTTCGGACATACACTCCAAATCATCATTTATACCCAGAAAAGTATGCTCGTCGCCTTTTGATGTTGTTTTATCCCTTTCGTAAAGATGGCTCATATGTGCTAAATTTATCCAACCCTGATGTTTTAGAAAAAGTCAATAGAAACAGAGAAATCTTTGAGTTGGTTGAAATGGCCTTACAAAACTATAGAAGTGATCTATTGACAAATTAGAACTATTTCGCCCAACAGGAAGACGAAGAAGTTCTCAATCTATTAAATGAGGAATTAGATAATACGAATGTTGAAGAGGAACCACACATTGAAGAATGAAGCTTTATTAAATTTAGCTCCTGCTGCCGTTCATAATACATCACTTTCAGAGGAAGAACTGAGATTGAATATTGAGTCTTTCAATGGAAAGCAAGCATGTTGTCTACATGTCAATTAAACGATATATAAAGAATAAGAACTTAGAATCACCAGAACAACTTGAACCACTTCGTATCTTTTTAACTGCTGCTGGTGGGTGTGGGAAAAGCTATCTCCTCAAATGTCGTTATGATGTTTTAAACAAGTTTCTTTGCCGTAAAGGCGACACATCTAAAGCTAAAATAATGCGATTGGCACCAACCGGTGTTGCTGCAATTAACATTGATGGTAATACCATACATACTGGTCTAGGTTTACCTCGGCTTTCTACCACTAAGTGATAAACAAAGAACTAACTTCCGTCTCAAACTTAAGGAAGTCAGTATTATTTTCATAGATGAAATCTCAATGGTTAACCCACAGACTTTGTTATAAATTCACCAACGACTGTGTGAGATATTTGGGATATCTGACCGTATACCATTTGCCAATAAGACAGTAATTGTTAGTGGTGATCTATATCAGCTACCTCCTGTTTTTGGCGGCCCAGTGTTTAAGTTGAATGGCTTTTTGATAAATTCATTGAAGCTTTGGCGTCAATTTAAATTTGCTGAGATTGATGAGGTTATGCGTCAACATGGTGACAATACATTTGTAAACTTGCTGAACAACATTAGAATAGGAATCGTTCTTTTAGCTTGCATGGTTGTGTATCAGCAGCAGTTTTCATGTCTTGTAAAATCCTTCAACTTGAAATCTGTAAGCCCTAACATTTCCCTACTGCATATTTTACATATCATTGACCTACATTATTATTTACACTGTTTACAAAAAAAGAGATTTACAATCTAATCTTGGATCTTGGATATCAAGGAGCTTAAGAATTCATGCTGGTGTTGTTCGTTGGGAAAAATTCGTGAAATCAACTTATCCTAATCCGTTCATGACTATATCGTCCTCTTGTATGCCCACCCTGCCGCCCTGAATTATGTATGTCTGGTTGATTTATTGTCTTTGCTGTTCAATTGCCTTCATGTCAAAAATTAAATGTTTCATTGGACATATTTCTCAAATACGTTATGAAAATAATTATTGAGGTAGAAAAATTGTATATACGAAAAATTTATAACTTCCAATTTGAATTATTTCTATAAAAATAGAAAGCTTTATACTTTATAAATGCACCAAACAATTGTATATTCTAATTTTGTCATGATATTTCGTTAATCCTTATAAAGGAAAATACCGATAGAACCCTTTTTATCTAAGGTCGCGAAAACGGTCTATGACACATCTTTTATTCATGTTTTATATAGACATCGCATTCATTAAAAAAAAGGAAAATGATTTTTGTCTAACAATCAGGCTAATAAGGCCAACATGGTTTCTATCCCATTAAAGTAGCTGTAGTCAGTGGCGTTGTGGGAAAATTTTTCTGGAGGGGCCAAAGTCAATTTTTTTAAATGCCCCCCCCCCAATTTTCCAAAGTGGTGTCCCCACCGACTAGAACATTTTTGAAAATCGACTGCCAAGATACCCTAAATCACTAAATAAAAGTAGACAGATTTGACACTTGCTAGAGTGAAAAGAAGGTGTAATGCGAGCGAAGCGAGCGAAAAGTTGATGTTATATGATTTCAATGTTGTTGGCAGCATATTGCTTTTGGGGCGCAGTTAGATTTTCATTTAATAATGCTATATATTGTACAAAAAAATTGTAAATTAGCTAGATTGCATAGAAGTTACCAATTAACTGTATTGCGAGCGAAGCGAGCAAAAAAAAAATCTAAGTATTTTAAAATTATCTCAGTAAAATTGGTCCTGGGCGCAATTTAAGGCGCATAGAGTATGATTTTTAAGATTGGGGCGTTTAAAAAAGTTCTCTTTTGGCGCCCCTTGCTCTTCGGCGCCCCTTCAAAAAAGCTCCGCTGGGGGGGCCATGGCCCCCCGGCCCCCCTGCCACAACGCCACTGGCTGTAGTTGGTTGCCTGCAACGCCCCACAAAAGGGTGTCTGCTTTTGCTTACCCGAACTTGAGTTGATTGCAATAAATTTGGTCAAAAAAGTTGAAAGGTGCCTTTTTAATTCTAGAGCTTTTCAATTTTTTCCACATATTTCTTTTGTTCATCCAGATATAAAAATTAGAATTCCACACTTCCTTTTTTTCAATGTACGTAAATTATTGTTTGTTTTTCGACGTCCTCAAAGAGATTTCACGAAATGTCTTGTTTTCTTACACTCCGCCCATGTAACAACACATTTACGTCACAAGTAGAGAAAGCAGGTGCGACTTTAGTCTGGTGCGACTTTTGATATTTGCGGAACAACCGTTTTGAGGGCGCAAAGCGCCCGAATAGGGAGTGTAGCATCCTTTGGCAAGATCTGCGTATGCGGGGCGTAAATTTGTATATATGTTCAGAAAAATGTCCCCAAAACTACTACCTCCAAAACGAAAAATATCGACTTTGCTCTGTATTGAAGAATGGGACCTGTTTAGCCAGCGAAAAGAAGCATTTACCTCGTAAATTTTATTGAAAAATTAAATTTAGTAAAACTTTGGTTCTGATTTTGTCGTTTTTTGTTTTTAATATACATACTTTTGAAAAAAGTAAAAGTGGTACTAAAATTGTATCGAGTTTGACTATCCAATCAAGTGTGAGATGTCTGTTTTTGTGTCGTTGATGCTACTTTCACTTTTGCACACTTGCGAAACATAAACAAGAGCAGCCGCCGGCAGAATTTTTTGAAATATCTGTTCTCTTTTTCCAGGAGAGTAAATTTTATGGATAAATCTAGGAGAGACTTTCCTCAAAACACCCAGGTAAAATCCAGGAGTCGCCTTAAAGACATCTGTTCTTAAAATCCAGGAACACATTTTAAGGAAAAACACATACAATTTTCCAGCGGACAATCTTCATGTCCTTAATGTTCAAAAAATCCTAGAGCTAAAATTGTGAAAAACACAACCAGATGCCAGATTTTTTTCCAGGGAGCTTCAAAATTTTCTTAAAAGGTCTCATTTTCTAGGAGCATTTTAACTTGCTTAGAGAATAGCTGTTATATTTTTCCAGGAGCATAATATTTCTAGAGAACAGATATACATTTTCCAGGAGTCCCATTTTTTCCCAGAACAGATGATATAATCCAGGAGAGCCCAGGATACAGAACAGATAGTTTTTTCCAGGAGAAAGGGACCTCAAGAACAGATATCTCATACTTCCTAGCCAGTGGCTGCTCTTGCATAAACAAAGATGAAACATACACCACAGAGAGGGGAAAACATCAGGAAAGGTTAATTGCAGAAAAGTTTGAGGAAACCATAGAAACGGCAACAAGGCATAAACCAATGGAAATCACCACAATGACCATAAGCAGAATAATCAAAAGCTGAAAAAAAGAAAAGCACCAGATAGAGAACAATGGAGAAACGAAATGCTAATAGGAGGGGGAACTGAAATCAAAGAGCACCTCAGAATCATTTTTAACAAAATTTCAAACGGAGAGGATATACCCCAAGCGTGGCAACGAGTCAAAATAAAAAGCATCCACAAGAAAGGATCCTCACTGGAAATGAACAATAGGAGAGGAATCTTTATTACAAACGTGGTCAGTAAAGTATGGGAAAAAGTGCTCCTAGAAAAAATGAATGAAACAATGAAAATTGACATAAACCAGAACGGTGGGCAGAAGGGAAGAGGAACCTTGGACAACTTGATGGCCATACTGAGCATACAGCAGATGGCAAAGCATAGAGAAACATACATTGTCTTTGCAGACGCAAATAAGTTTTTCGACCGACTTTGGCTTAAAGACTGCATCAATGACTTAAAAGATGCAGGAGTGAGAGAAGCTGAAGCTAGACAAGTGTTCGAACTAAACAAGAAATGCCAAATCATCATTGACACCCCAGTGGGTTCCACACAGGAGATAGAGATAGGGGAGACCGTGAAGCAAGGAATAATTTTGGGGCCACAACTTTGCTGTGCATCAACACTGGTGGTGAACAAAGTTGGGCCCGGTATGTATGTATGTAATGTATGTAATAGTTTATTTCAAGTTGACGAACAGGTAGCAACAAAGGCTAATAAAAGTCAACGCTACTTTACAATTTGTAAGGTGATTACAAAAAGCCGACACCGTCAATATAGGTCCGGCAGTTTCTACACGGGCATGATGTAGGCCTCCACCTCGGGTGAGTTAGGGCGTGTCTAGATTTAAAAAAAAACACAAATCCCGAATCCGCGACCAATAGCACCCATTCTCACGGATTCACTTATGGATTTTTAGATGACCTATACCTTAAAGTTTCAGGACCCAGTGTTACGTAATTAAATATTAAGCTAAAAATTAATTATTAAAGAAAGTGTGAATTGTGACGTCATCAAATTATGACGTCATAAATCGTAAATTAGCTCTAACTCTATAAGTACATGTCATATCGTTGTCAAATTTGGACCAAAGACGCATCTTAATGGTGCCGAACTTTTCAATGAAAATTTTTTTGAAGATTTTGATGACGTCAGCAAAAAATGCAAAAAATCGAAAAGTACAATTTTTTGCTGACGTCATCAAATTTTTCCAAATTTTTTATTTCAAAAAGTTACATTTTAGTTAGATGCATCTTTGGTTCAAATTTGGGATAGATTTGACATGTATTTTTTATATTGTAGCGATTATACGATTCACGACGTCACAAAATTCGATCAAATTATGACGTCATGATTACACTTTCTTTAATAATTAATTTTTAGGTTAATATTTAATTACGTAACAACCGGGCCCTGAAACCTTAAGGTATAGAGGTACTTTAGAGCCCTAAGTGAATCTCTGAATCTGGCTGCTATTGGTAGCGAAAACTTAGGGTAAACTGTTAGGTTTTTGAGACTTGCCCTAAGTCACTCGAGACTGCTTAATCTTTTCCTTACAAATACTAAGATCGACTATATCTCTATACTCATCCGGAATTAATTCCCAAACTTTTGGCCCTAAAAATGAAAGTGACTCTAAACCGTGAAAAACAGAGTTTATTTCTCTTGATCTTCTGAAGTAAGGCGTTTTGCGATTTACTTTGATATTTTCATCATGTTTGAAAATTTCTTTAGTTAGATCTGATATGTTATTTTTACATTTGAAAAGTTCTATTGCTAACTGAAGATTTTTTTTGGTGGAATTTGATGGCACCGTCTTTCTCTAAAAGCTGCTCAAAAGTAGATGTATGATCAGAATACACTATCCTCAGACATCTTTCGTGGAGGTGATTTATTTTTTTATCTAGCCTGCGAACATGAAACATCCAGACAAGCGAACAATAATTGACTTGACTTCGAAAGAAGGCATTCATGAGCCTTTGCTTTTTCTTTTGATTCATGTACGGTGCTACTCTCGCAAGTGCACTGATTTTCTGGCTAGCTTTCTTATAAATCGTGTTAATATGTGCCTCAAAAGTCAGACAGTTGTCAAAAGTTAATCCTAGGATCTTGCCTTAGTTGCTGTTAGAGATGCGTTCATTCTGTATAGTAATGAAGATTTCTTTGCTAGTATTGTTAGCTATCAACTCAGACTTGTCTGCATTTTCTTTCATTTGATTTTGGGTTATCCATTCAAAGATGATAGCAGCTCCATTCGAGAGCTCCTCACCAACCTGTTCCCAAGAGTATGGCTAAAAGTGGAGTTTGTGTACTCTTACCTTTTCTATATCCAAATTGTCTATTGCTCAAAATGTTGTTAAAGTAGGTTGTGATTTTCCCGACTTCCTCTTTCGTTGTTGGTATAAAGGAAAATTTATTTAGATATTCAGTTTTCTTGATTTCAGTGACACTTGGGTGCGGTATGGTAACATCAATGGCACCAGGGCTACAAGTAAATGCGCTAGCTTACGTAGATGACATTGCTGGTGCAGATTCTAAACTGGCAGCAGAGAACACTTTGAAAGCACTCAAGGAGATGGATGAGACAAAAAATTCCCCTTCTCGACCTCAAAGACGAAAATACTCCACATAGAGAAGAAAAAGAAGAATAAAAAGATGGCTATTTTTGTCAAGGCAGGATCCTGCTGATTTGTTAAGGTGGAAGGCATCTTTTGCTTGTAAAATGACGTTGCTGCTGTTCACACTTATTGGAAATTTTAAACGAGTATCATTCTTGAGGTTTTTTTACCACTTCCTCTGGGAGAGGTGAGAGCTGTCCTATCCTCCACTTGTTGATGGTGGTGGCTGTCGTCAACTGCTGAAATCTTCCATAAATGGTGTAATGGTTGTTTACTTTGTGGCATTCAATCTTCATGTCACATTTTTGTGATAATTGATTGGAGTAACCATTACTATTACATCAATTACAATTACAATCTCATGGAAAACTATTTTTATGGCTTGATCAAACCAAATATCTGCAACAGCCCCAAGTCAGATTTATAAAACAACATTCGGATTTCGAAATACTTTAACTTTTTAGACCCTATGATTTTATTGGAACTATGTCATGGTTAAACTTAACATTCAGCGGGTATTGTTGCCAAACAATGATTTTTTTTGTCACGTTGTCAGCCAATACTGTTCGACTATTTGAGTATCACTTTTACGAAATAGATCATACGCCATCGAATATTGGGCGATTGTGGTCCTGTGTGGTCAGTAATATTCGTTGAGGCTGATTGAGGAGGTACGCTGCTGTGAAGAACAGACAAAATATTTTGTTGTGGTTTGAGATCAAGCAAACGCCTATTATGTACGTATTAATGCAACACAAGAAGTGGGTCAAATTGTGATCATGTTTTGTTCAATGATATTTATAACTTTTACATACTAAGGCAGCAATCACTAATACACTCTCCATTTTATTTGAATCTTTTTCAGTCAGTAGTAGAAAATTTCAAATTGACTGGTCATTCACTGGTGCAGGTGGTCATCAGTTCAAACACTTTAAATAATTCCCAAATAAAATAAGCACTTTTGAAGCATTTTCCTTAAAACTCTTGAGTGTGTTTTTGGCGAAGTGAAATGAAGATGTTTCTGATCGCCGCCTTAGAATATACTATAAGTGGATAAATTTTGGCGTGGATTTAATTTGGCAATTGGCCAAAATACAATTTTAAACAGGGATTTAGCTGACTTGACGATAGATCAATTTCATAAAATTTGGCGGGGATTTGATTTGGCGAAATGCAAATTTTGAGACACTTAAATTGGTGAAAAATTACTTTAAAATATACTGAAAAGTTGTTATTTTTTACATAATATTATTTTTGTTAAATTTGGCGGGAATTTAGTTTGGTGAATGGTCAGTTTTGAAATTTTGGCGGGGATTTAATTTGCCAATATTTGTTCAAATTTGCCAAATTCGCCAAATTTAATCCCCGCCAAAATTTATCCACAAGGTATGAAGTATTTATTCAAGGGGTTCGAAGCCATTGCATGTTTAGCTTTTTTGATTGCATGAATGTGTGAAAACTAGAGAATGTAGTGAATTATAAATTAGTGACATTTTTGTGAAAATGGAATTCATTTTTACCATTTTTAGTTAGGACATCCTAACTATCTAAAAGTCTATAATACAATGTCATGTTTGATACTTAAAGGTTACAGAATCTAAACAATGACGAGAAAGACTACACTTTTCCTAAACTACGCATCAGTGAGTTATTGTTTTTATGACCTCGTGATTGTATCTTTTTTCAAAGGGTACGTATGTTGAAAAATTCTAGAAGGATCTTTTAAAACTCATCAAATTATTTTTAGCCCTTTTAGATACCAAAGGACACTGAAAAACACAAATATATGTTTTTAAATTTTAAATAAGATAAAAACATTTTTCAACTAAACCAAAACATAATATGTGAAATTTTGCATTTCATGAGTTTCTTAGTCTACACTGTAATACCCCATGTTATGAAGTCCATGCTATAATGCTATACTATTTAGAGTTTTATCTTTTTATTTTTGTTATTTACTTTTGTGGAAAGCTGTATAGTCTTGTACTTTTAATCAGGGAAATTTATTTAACAAGTATTACAAAATCGAACACAAATGACTTTTTGTCTTCTAATTTTCCGACATCCTCTTCTTTGGCATTATTGTTATGACTCGCTAATAAATTCTAGGTGAAATGTAAGGTCTTATTAGTTTGTTCTTTAAATTCTACATTAATTAATAATGGAGTCGATTTCTTGTACATTTTGAGATTTCTTCGCTCTGCGAAAACAGAAAGCTCGTTCCGTAACCCCTTTTATGTCGATTCTTTCATTGGCGGGCATCGAAAAATTGTTTTGTTCCCGTCGCAGCGTAACCTGATATTCGGGTGAATTTTTTATCGGTACGCTAAAGCTCTAAAGACGCGATGAAAATATACCATCTGAGGAATTTAGCCATGTCTAGTGAAACAACTTTTTGTTTTACTATAATCCCTTACGATCTGCCCGTTTTGATCATCTTGGCGCTCCATTCGAAAATTTTCTTATTGCTTTTAAGGAGCGCCGTTCCGCACAAAACAAGCCAAATTCGTTAGATTGTTTATTTTCGCCCATGCCTTTAGAGCTTTAGCGTGCTGAGCAAGAAAATACACAATCTGTTATCAGGTTAGTCGCAGCGTGTCTTAAAAATACATATGGGCGGGCGGGCGGTCGGCAAATAGTCGGGTTTTTCTAATCGGTGAGCCCTCCCACAGATATCTGTAAAGCCCGAAGGGCTAGATAGGCAACTTTAAGCTTTCTCCAGCAAAAAAAAGTGAAGCAAAAATTTGACTTTTTAAATTTCGTGCCGATGGATAGGATCTAGCATTTTAATTGTTTTCGGAGCGCGAGATAAAAAAAAGTAGGCGGCAAACGCTATTTCACATCTCTCAAATCGGTGAAATTGCATATTTTAGTATATATAGCATATTTCATACTTTGGTAGGAAATCCTTCCAAACCTAGGCTTCACTTTTCGATAAAAGCCGCAAATCTTGCCCTTCGGGCTTTAGAGATCTGTGAGCCCTCCCCCAAATACCTAAATTTTCTCCCTCTTTGCCATATAAGTACTAGTAATAACATGGTTTAGAGGGTGATTTGGGATTAATAACCCCAAGGTTCATTGAAAACATTTCAAAATAGCCCGACCGTAGTGAGGGTTATTTTGAAGTATTTTCAATGAACCTCGGGGTTATTAATCCCAAATCACCCTCTAAACCATGTTATTCCGCGTTAATTATTTCAAAAAAGCGGGGCTATTACGGATTTATCGCCCCGCTCGTCCTTTACAAATCTAAGCTAAATGTAATCAACCATATAATTAAAGTTATAATTTGAAGGAACACGTTCAGAATTTTGATTTCTTGGGTTTTTTTCCCCATCTCCGAACCGGGTTTATAGAGAAAAAAGTGATGCGGGCGGTAGCCAGGAAACCCTCAGCCCTCGCGAGCCAGCGAAGCTGGCGAGGGCCGGGTATCACCCAAAGTCGGTTGCAGGCAAAAAAGTGCTGCACAAGCTGATTGGTTAAAATAGAGACCGAGTTTGTACTAAAACAATAGCAAACTAAAACAAGTTTTACAATCGGGATATCACGAAAGACCGAGTCGTGTTCTTTTTCTCTAAAGCCTTATTGATTGCTATCATATGTTTTTTCTTTTAAACAAGTGTGGCCATAATCATCGTATTGAATTGCAAAATAATATATGCAGCTTTTCTGTTTTCATCTGTAAAAGTTAAAAACCCATTGTTATTTGTTTTAAATAATACTTTTTCTTTAGAACACCCTGATTGATTTTATATACAAGAACATTCTGCTTATTTTGGATGTTTTTAATTTGTTTCTTAGGATTTAAGACATTAAGCGACTTGAACTTTTCAGAAATCAAACAAGTCTTCTCAATACGTTTTTTTTTAATTCTAAAGTGAAAGCGCCGTCGGTTTAAAAGTCACTAAAGGTATTACATGGTAAGAAAAAACTGCCACTTACATTTGCCTATAAAAAAAGTTAATAACTTCGCTATTCTTCATGCTTGAATAACTTCTAACTTAACTTCGTTCGCTTTTTAAATTTCTCTCTCTCCGTCCCATGGTCCCATACACACTACAATATTATATTTGTCTGATCATTTCACCTAAATAAGCTTGGTTCTTTAGTTCAGATATTTCGTTACAAGAAAAACAAGCCTTATTTCGATCAATGGTCAAACAAGCAAGTGATTTTTGTTCGAAAATGAATAAAACAAACCAATAAAGTGCCTCTAGTTTGGCTCTCGTAGATGTGAACAAGCAGCTGTAAACATAGACGAGAAAGATGGTAGAGCTTGCAGTGAAGGAAAGAGAAGACTCACTGAAAGAGAAAGCGATTCGAAGATTACTCGCTGGTTACTAATTGCTTATGAAATTTTTTTAATTGAATTGAATTTAGTTAAACACTGCTTATAGGTGAAAGTATTATGTTAAATGGAAATTGTTGTAAAATGGTTTATCTTATGGTCTAATTCATCTTTAAAAACTTAGGTATTGTATGTTCTTTAAAACAGGCTGCTTTTGTGTAGTCTTTTTTATCGGAGGAAGTCTTTTTCTTTTTATCGCTCTGCCTACCATTTTTTAAAAATAAATTATAAAACTAAATATGTTAAATTATGCAACCAACCGCGAATTTTTAAAACACGAGAAGTAAAAAAAAAACGTTTCAAGAGTCTCGACAATTCTCGGCATATTTGGGTGATACCCGGCCCTCGCCAGCTTCGCTGGCTCGCGAGGGCTGAGGGTTTCCTGGCTATGCGGACGGGAGATGGGAACCGGAAAAAATTTCGATGTCAGCCTTAAAATTGGGGAAAAAAATCAGGGAAAATGAAAAAAAATTTTAAGCGGTGACGAAACTTTCCCTCGGCCGATTTCAGTGGGTCTTTATCCAATTTTTTCGACTCAGTGACTAAATTTTTCAACAATTCATTTTTACCACGACTTATTTTGCCCCCGATAAAGTATGCGCGATCCAACGATTCACGATGCGCGATGCACGATCCTTGCATTTTTTTATAAACACAAAAGAAAAACTTATGTGATTACGAAAACCTGCATGGAAACCAATTATGCATGGATCGCGCATCGTGCATCGTGAATCGTTGGATCACGCATCGCGAATTACACAAACCCATAAAGTATAAAACAAAAAATTGAAATACACTTCGAGTTTTTTCTTTTCGATTAAAAATAATTTTTCGTTTCTTTGGATTTTGAAAACCAAAATATCACTATAAATCATTGTTGATACGCGTGTTTGTTCTCCCATGCTTTCCTAACAACAGATAATATTTCTTGAAGCTTTTCATTAGGTTCATAGCCCATACTTTCGGGGTGCATATCATTAGTCCAACAATAAAAAAGTCTCATTTTTAACAAAATTGATGTCTTCCGGAAACACCTATTTCTGATACACCTGTTTTGTCCGACAAAAAATTCTTAATTGATTTTTTTTATTGACATAGTAAGATCAGACAATAATATTGAAAATTAAACCGGTGAAAGTATGATTTTGAAAAACTAGTTGCATTCTTAAAATGTGTCGGACAAACGGAGACCTCCCTTCTTTCATTTTGGGATACTTTTAGAAACTTAAAACGTTGGAAGTAATAATCTTTATGCACCAATTTAGGGGGATTATTGAAGCGTTCTTAATGTATTTAAAAAGTATTCAAAATCTAGCTGACTTTTGAGTGAGCCATGCATTGTGTAGATGGGTCCAGACTATGGGCCGACTACACATTTTTTATAAGCAACCTGGTTGCTAAGGGCCGAGCCTTGAAAATGAAAATGGTTCCACTCACCCTGGAATGCATTTTAAAGGTGTAATTGCGAGGGAGCCTAGACAAATTTTGCAGAAATTAGCATGAAAAGTGAAAAAGGAGTTGCTTATAAAAAAATGTGTATGTGTTATGGCGTAAAAAATATTTCTTATTTGTTATTGTAATGAACCGATTTCCCAAAATATATATGATTTTACAATTTCGTTTCCAAAAATAATTTCTGAAACTTAATAACGGCCACTGAAAAACTTATTTGCGACATTCTTACATGTAACTTTTTGACTTTTTTTTGTGGCCTCTTCCGTTGATTTTTTCTCACAAGTTCAGGGTTCAGCAGGTAGAAAACTCAACGTTCATATAACGTTATTTGGACGTTGAAACAAAAAACTGTGTACCTGCTGCGCTTCTGCAACTGGAAAGGAAAATTATTTGTCGCGACCAAAGTTTCTTGCGTCATGAAAATGAAATGCAAACATTCCATAATTTTTGGAGCAAAGCCGTTGGAATGTAAAAAATGTAAACGTCAATAGACACCGACACATGGTCACACCTTGGGTTTTTTGTTTCTCCCGAAAAGATTTTAAAAGTGACGAGTGATTGGCCAATTGAGTAGCTCCTTTATTCTGTTCTTTCTATTGTTATCCAACTTTTAAAAACATCACGTGTTTTCAGTCAAAGAAAAAGCACAAAAGGTTTTTGTTTTAAACGATATCAGAATGACAGTTATTGGCCAATTAAGAAGCTCTCATTGTTCTGTTCTTCCTATTGTTCTCCAACTTTTAAAAACAGACTCAAGCTTTCTACACACAAATAAACATCCACAAATCAAAACAAGCTCACAAACCGTAAACAGGATAAAACAAGAAGATGGCGCAAGCCGGATCCAGCAGTAGTACCAATACCAATGGTAAGTTGTTTTGTTAATTACTATTAAAATATTTGAGGGCAAAGACAATAGGATTTTTGACAAAAAAGCATTGGATTTATTTCGATTAACTTTTTTATATTATATTATGTATGCCGAGAGATTTTCTAGACTTTTGTATGAATTTAGCCCCTTTCATAGGATTCCTGTTTTGTGTACATCAATCTTTTCTGCGTCACTGCAATGATTGCATTTTTATTGCAAAGCACTTTTTTGTGACTTGAGAGATAAACTTGACAAAACAGCAAACAAAAGAAAGGACTTTTGAATTCCCAATCCAGTTCAAATGATTACAAAAGTCGCAATTTTTTAACGATTTGTTTGTAGGGAAATTTGTTCAAAATTCCCTACAAGTTTAGATAGAAAATGGCATGTAACAGATGCACGAATCCTATGAAACCGCTAATAAAGGTTTTGTAGATTTACTCATACAATAAATCTTTCTTTGCATTTCTTAGAATCTCAAGATAAGGATAACCTTCAAGGATACGTTCACGACGTTTCGCCGATGAAGACAAGTAGAAGAGGGAAACCGTACTTCAATTTTACGTTGCAAACTAAAGCCGACCAAATTGCTTCTGTTGGATACACTAAAGACCACAAATCAACAATTGATGATGCAACCACAACCAATTTACCTGTGAAAGTGAAGAATTATAAACGTAAAGCTAATTATCGAGACAATTCAAAACAAGACTTAGAACTTTGTCGAACAGCCAAGATCCAGCTGCTGCAGAAATTAGACTTCGAAAGTAAAGCACCTGCTCGTGGCCCCAGTGCTGCTAAAGTAAATATAAAAGAAAAAACTACGATGGTCAATTGGTTAGTGTGGTTTAAATGTTTCTATAGTTTTGTATATGATATCCTCTGACTTTGAATTATCACCATTATTTAGGTCCTCAAATCATGCCTGTAGGAACCTGGGGTTCCCATAATTCCTCCAATAATTCTCTCAAAGTTTGTAGTTTTGAAAAATATTCCATACTGCCTTCATTTTCCAGTCACTTAAACTGCCCAATTTTCATCTTCGGGTCAAGCCATAGTTGGTCCTTGGTTTTATTTCTCATTTTGTGGAAAATACAAAACCAAATCCATTTAACAATTTCAATAGCTAAGTCTGTGCCTTTGATTTCTTCGATAACTTGCTACTGATTTTTACTCTTCTCTTTGTTTAAAATAACATGAAGAGGAAAAAGTTCACAACATCGAAATTTATATTTTCCAAGATTTTTGGTGATCCTGATAAGACTTTATATTATATTGGAAGCCCTGCACCCCCAAAAGGTAACTTAAATTGAAGCCTCTAAGTTTCTCAGCCCTAAAGTTTCAAGTTGAAGTAAGTCGGCCAACACTGATCTGAGCTTTTTTGTAGTTCTGCAAAGTTGTTTAAAGGCTACTGCAATGTTTTTTATCTATTTAAAAGCTACAATGTTCTTCGAAACTTCAGTTAAAAGAATTACAGGATAATAGAATAAGTTTATTGGCAAGGTCAGCTTTGCTGAGCAAAAAGATCACTTATGGTCCGCTGCCGAGAGAATGGATGATTATTGTTGGCAATGAACTGGATCATACACTCTTTGCCTGAAATTTTTGGGCAGATTTTTCAATTATTTTCTTTAAAATATCCAATACTGCTGGTGCCTGTAAACTCTGTAACCATTCTTGCATTTAGAGCCAAAAATGGCTGTAGCCATAATTTATGTTTTGAAAATTCTTATTCTTAGGACAAACAAGTGGAGTTTACCTTGTAGACTCGTCAACCTATTCATTGGATAGTATTCTTGCTGCTGATAATGGCGCATATACATACGAGGGGTCCCCAACAAACCATATGTACTTTGAGGATGGGTTTTGCTATACTGCTCATAGAAATGAAAGTGATGCCGGTTTTTTCATCAAAAGAAGACAGGGAAAGAAATACATCGCTCAACATGTGAGAAGAGACCAGGTGTTTGTTCTTTACAGAACATATCGCAGACATACCTTTCATAAAGGCTTACTTAACATAATTTGCAGGGTCAAAAATGTGGATGGTGTGTCACAACGTTATGTCCTGGTTGTCTATGTTTGGGAAAATGGAGGAGAGGAAGCTAATGAATTCATCGTTCCACCTCATGGTAATTCAAAATCTTCAATGATGAAAGAAACTCCGCACATTCGCACAGAAAAGCAAACTATGAATGCTGTAAGGGAAGACTTGAAAAACGGAGAACGACCTCAAGATGTTTATTTAAAACCCTTAGAATCAACTGGAGGCCCTATGCAAGGATCGTCAGCATCTTCTTCTCCAAGAAATTTGAAACAAGTAAATCTTATAATTTCCTCTCTATCCAATATCCTCTCTCAAAGGCTTTTGTTTCTTTCTATTATTAACCGTTAGAGCTTGCATACCTTACACTAATTTTTTTTCTTTTTTGCATAGTTTATGATCATTTCATTAGTATGCAAATCGCAACTTGCTTTTTACACCAAATGAAAACTTACAATAAACTTAAAACAATAGATTACCAGACCAGGTCATTGTGACAACCGTAGGGTCTTGTTGAGAACTTCCTTGCTTATTTTCATTTCATTCTCTGAAACATGTTTTTTTGGCCTTTACTTTTGGGTTTTCTGAAGTACAATTTCCAACTTCTCCCAGTTTGTATTGTCATTGATTGAGGTTGTGTCTAATAACAACAAAACAAAATACTGATTTAAAACCAGATATAACAATCGCATTATGTAAGGTTATGAGCCAAAACTGCCATCTATATAGCTATCAAATGTTTTTGTCTTATTGATTTAGATTTACAACATTTCTCAGAAGAATCAAATAAGCGAAGTCGGTGATGACTCTGAAGTTGATGATGTTACTGCAGATGAAATGCTGAAAGTTGTTAACCTTATGGAAACAAAACAAGAATCAATCATAAAGAATGTTGTACTGACACACAATGAATATTACTATATTACTGCATTTGTTTCCATCCAAATATATGATATTAATCGATTCTGTTCAACCAAGAAGTGCCCTTTAGTAATGGATACTTTAGATGTGTGTGATCTTTGGCACACTGATACTGCTTACCAAAATATGAAATTGATCAACTCCAAAAATGAACACCCGTGGTTCTATGGCCCATCCATATTACATATGCTAAAATCCACTGAGACATTTTCCCGCTTTGCTCTGGACTTGGTTGTTGCCGGAGTGGAAAATACTTTACCATTTTAAGGTGAGATGATCTATCATCTATACTATAGTAGGTAGTACACTGCGTGTCCTAACTGCATTTTTTGCAAATTAAAAGAGGCAAACCACTGTCATAGTGCGAAAAGGGATCTTTTTAAATGGTCCCCAACCTGTAAAAATGCCTATCCCCCAAGGTTTTTGGACAAAAAAAGCTAACAAATATATGTTAAATATCTTTAGAGCGAAAGAGTTAAATAAGAAACTTCTTTTTTGGCAGAGACTACTCAAACAGAAAACTTCCTTTCGTGTAGACCAAATATAAGTCTTGGTTTCAGCACTAGTCTGGAGATCCATACTCTCTAACTCATAATTACACCACCCAGCAAAAATCCAAATCATAGCTAACCAGTGAGAGTATGGGATTATTGCCACTGTTTGAATTTAGTGCCAAATGACAGTTGCTAAAATTGGCCAATCATATTCAAGAAGGAAATAATAAATATGCGCATATTTAATTAATTTATGCAAAAAGACTTTAAGTTATGTCATAAATTACGGAAATGTGTCCCTTTAAAAATGGCTGCTTTAAAAACACAAACATCAGTTTAAAAAGCAGAGAAAAAGTTGAAAAAGTGATATCTCAGCAGGTTTGGGGCACTTTTAAACCAGGAAAAACCCGAAAAACAAGTTCTTACCTAAAAAGTCCTGAAATAAGGCAGCAAAGCATCTTGATATAGAAATAAACTCCTCAAAATAATAATCAAAACAAGCAACATTATAAGAAAAATAGACTGAAAATACATGCAGTTTGTGCTTTACACAGATCCACCATGATATTTTGCTTCCACTATCACTTTCACTATCAATGTTTTGTTATGAAATACATGGCCTTATCATCCAGCCTTAAAATGATAACGAATGTACATTTATTTACCAAGGGCTAGTGCAACCACACTTTCAGGGGGTAAATCAACCACTACAAACTCAATTCTCTACCCTTAAAATTAGATATTCTTAACCCCCCCCCCCAAAGGGCAAAGTAGTTGTTTGAAAGCTTTTAAAGACATTTGCTCCTATAATTAATACTTAATCAAGAGTTAGTGATTTTTAAGCAAGTTAAATCCATATAATTTCAAAATTTTGAAATAACATGAAAAGAGTATCAATAATTAGATATTAAACATTAAATCATCAAACCTTAAATGTATCCTATGCTTTTAAGGCGCGAAAAAAAATTTCTAAAAGCGAAACCGAAAGTTTTTTTTTTTTAATTTTTGAAAAATGGGGAGGAAGAAAATAGAAAAAGATATATCTACACCAACTCAATTTTGCAGACTGTGTAAGAATGCCTTCAATGATACGCCCACAAGTAGAGCTGCTAGATATAATATATATAAAAGAAATAAACCCGGCACATTAAGTATAAAAGATAGAATTTTCAATGCTATTGAGGTCTCGCTTGATCCTGCTCCTGATAAAACTAGTTCAATATGTGGGGAATGCAATACCAGAGTCCCCTGGGTGGAAAAAGGAAAGGTTGCTCTAGAGAAGTGGAAGATTAAAAACGCTGACGATGATGCGGAAAATCCTCTGGATGAAGAGGTATGAACAATTTTTCTTATTTTTCATTAAATCTTCGGAAATTCCTTAATGATAATAGCTAGCTATAACCCAGCTAAAGGTTTTAAACAGCAAAACACAGAAATGAATTTTTTCTTTTGATAAATATAAACTTAATGGTTAAGAAATTTTCCTAAATCGATAAAGGGAAAGATCATAAAGTGACTGGGTGGCGGAAGTGTTTTATGTTGGTTCTTGCAGAATATTTTTAGATATCTCTTTTTGTAAAAACATAAAAAAAGTTATAAAAAATATAAAATGCCAAAATAAAAACAATGAAATCGACATGTTTAAAAAAGAAATTGAAACGTTCGAAAGTTAAAAAAAAAAAATTTAAAAGAGAAAGACAAAAAAATCAAAGAGAAGGGATATTGCCTCGATGATATTCAACTCAGCTTCGCTTCGTAGAATATCTATCCAAGCTCGACTGAATATTTTTCGATATCTGATTTTTCTTGTCGAATATCTGCTTTATACTCTCGGCTACCTAATAAACAGGGGGGGGGGGGCTTGGAATAAGCGGGGGGGGCTGGTGGTGGAGAAAATCTCAAAATTTAATAAGTTGGGGGTTTGGAATTAAAATGTTCTGGGTGAAAAAAATTATTAAAAAAATTGATTAGGTACCCGAGAGTATACGCTATTTTGCTAAAGGTCGCCAGCCCTAAAAATGGCCAAAACAATAAGCAACTATGCTTTAGCCCTGAAACTGAGAAAGCATCTACTAATTGGAGGTATTTTAATGCCTTTTTAGGCACTTAAGATATCAAATTAAAATGAGGTGAAAGTCTTGCTGAAGCGTTCTTGGCCTAAAATCTATAAGGAACTTTTATAAGCTAAAATCCTGAAAATCCTTAGCAACAAGCCCTGGGGTTGCTTATAAAAAATGTGCACCCTCGACCCCATGGCTTATCTAACCCCCTTACGCTATAGACGATTCTGATGGACGCGTTGACGGGGGATATAACGATTTCTCCAATTATACGGTACTGGCCTCTTTAAGTCACAGAATCGTTTATCAGCACTCTGGCTCGCGAGGGTGAAAAATGTGTACCGCCAAACTGCACGCCACTCCCAACCCCACCTTAGAGTGTGAAAAAATTTTCTATTAAATTCAGATTAATCTTCAATCGTTGAAACTATCTTGCTTCGAAGAAATCCGAAAATTAGAAGATGACCCAGTCATTACCGACATATCCAAAGACAACATCTTAAGTTTCAACGGGAAAATATTTTGTGATAAAGTCGATGAAAAATGTCCTACATTGTCGGCCTGCTTAAAAGGAAGCTTGGGAGTATTTGGTGATGACAAAGAAAAAACTAAAGCTTGTCGTGCAACTGTTTATGGGTCAATTTTTAAAACAAGGTAATTTTTATAATATAATATTATCCTCATTTTACTATTCTCCATATAGCATAAAGAAGAAAGGCAAGATCTATACCGAGATTCAATTTTATCGCATAGATATTTTACTTGTTGTTCTAAAAAAGCTAATGTAAAGCTCGTTGGAGTTGATAGGGTCAATTAAGCTGGCGAGAGCTCGTTAATTTAGTATTATCGTTGTAAAATCCCCAGACAACAGTACTAGAATGTACCTTAGGTAATAATTCTCGCGCGTACTAATTTTTGTGGAAGTTTGTGCATCACAAGACCAGAAAATTCTAGAAAACCACAGTAAGCTCTACCTGGGACGCATAAAAATAAAAAGGATATAATATACGTATAAAGAGGAAAATGAACGAATTTTTTTACTCCGGATGAGTAACCAAACATTCCGCGTGAAAATTAGTACCTAAGGTATTCTAGTTTATCCTTATTTGCCAAAATAACATTTAGATGTGGGACAGAATACAGTGTTGAGACACCTTTTATTTCTCTCAGATACACAAAGCGAGAAAACGTATTTGCGGCACGTAATGACCAGCTCATGATCGCGGGTGGAATGAAAAAAGGGTTTTTTCTTGGTTTAATAAGCTCGGTCTAAACAATTCGAATGATAAGGCTGTCAAAACAAATCGTGAAATGGGCGACGACTACGACAGGGAAGTCAAACGATGGAAGTGTGGTTGGGAGCATGAACATCAACAAATGTCGGCTGAAGGGCTTGATCCAACAAACGAAGATGACTTAAAGACATACAGAGAAGTTCATGGGCGACCCGATGATTATACAGTACTTTAATGGGATTAAGTTTATTGGGGATTAGACTTTCTAGAGTAATTTAATAAATAGTTTTTCAAGAGAGATCAAAGATCATTTTATCAAATTCTGTTAAACTGTTTTCTAGACATAATATAGAATTCGAAAAATTGAGTAAAGATGGCTCGGGTATTTTTCATGTTAACTGTACAGTTCTATCTAAAACTTTTCAATATAATGAGAACCACAAATTTAACAAAATTATTAAAAAAATTTAACAACAATATTAAACAATATCTCGTATATATTACAATTCAGCTCATCACTGACAACCTAGATTTCGAACAAAGAGCAAGATACCAGGACGTCAAAAATCACAACGAATCGATTCATTGGATGCATACGATGGCTGTTAAACACAGAACAACTCCAAATGGTAACTAACTTTAATAAAGTTATAATCAATGAAACTTGAGAATACGAAAATAGATAGGATTTATACATTTTCAGTTCCAACAAAACTTTAAATGTTTTAGCTTTATTCATTATTCAGAGGAAGCAACTAAAGATGCTAAATTTGAAGAACGTGATGTCCTCCCTGATGCCCATACGTTTAAAGTCATAAATGAAGCAAACAAGGTCTTAATTGCAAGGACATTGGTCACACACTTCCCTGCGTTTAAGATGTTTTCAAAAAACGTACCTGGTCATATCAAGCATCACTATTCCGAAGAAATGGCTGAAAAATCTGAGATTGTAAGTCATAAATAATATTTGAAAACCATAATTGTAAAAAATACATATTAACTGTTGAGTTAAATGTTTACATTTTTATTATGTCTTCTTTTAAGAAAAAGTTTTTTAGAACAGCAAATATTTACAAGGCTTTCGACTGTCGTTGGGCAGGGATTCTAAAATATGTTTTTCTTTGAAAAGGTACCCCTTGGTTTATTATTTAAAGCGGAAAACATCACCGGAGAAATGGTCGATATTCTGAAGACACTCACAGACAATTATGTCCCAAAGACAAAACTTGAAAATGATACCCTAGAGGTAATAAATCAAATATGTATGAAAATCTCAAAATTAATCGAAAAATAAACTGTTCCATAAATAATAATATTTATACGATGCATAATAGTATGAGCAGTGTCTCCGAAAAACAACTAAAAAAACTAAAAATAAGGATTTTTTTCCAGACACTGTATGAATACAAAATAAGAATACTGTTTTAAAATTTGTAATGTTTTTTTGAATAAAGGTAATTCGATCCATCATACTTGGAGGGGATTTGTTGACAGAAGAAAGGGCTTCAAACGCCCAAAAAGGATTTCTTGATGGCACGACACAATACGAAGCACTGCAGCGTTTGGTTCCTAACTTTGAGGGCTGGCACACAAAGAGGATGCTCTACATTGTAAGGCATTTTGGATTTCATTTCAAAACAGTTAGTATTACTAGGCTTTATAAAGAGGTAAAAATATGAACTTTTAGATCCAGAAGTCTGACAAAATGAAAAATAAGGTTAATATTATTAATATTTATGATCAATATTTATAAATTTCAGCTAAAATTCAAACAATTTGGTAAGGAATCCTCACCAAAACAGACTATGACACCAGCTTGGTTGATGAATGTTGCAGGCACCTCGAATGCAAAGAAAGGACCAGCAAAGGAATACAATGCCTATAAGGATTACAGCGACATGGAACTAGATAGCCAAATTAATGCTTCCGCTATGGTTCATTTCTCGATGGAAAACATGGAAGGTATATAACTGTCTGAAGCTCTTATCAAATTATCAAGATGTCGAAAATTCAAAATTTGAAATGAAAAAAAGCTAAATTCCTTTGAAAAGGTGTGTGCAAAAGTAAAATTATATTCGAAATAAACTCTTCATATGTCGATTGTTCATCTAATATCTAAATCAAAATACTAATAATACAACAGTAGATTATAATATTGTTAGGTCACTAAAAACATAATTGATCCTAAATCTATTTTAGATGATCCTGTGCCAGAGAAAATTCGAAAATCAGAAGTTCCCAAAGAAAAATTTGAATGGCTGTATGGTCACATTGAGAAAATTCTTGAAGAGTGAGAACGATTTATAACTTTCATTATTTCACAATTCAAGTATAAGTGAATACAACTGAAATAAAAATTGAAAACTAATTCCATCATAGAACTCACTAAACATATATACTTCTATTGATATTGTGAATGGAGAATGGTATTATTGCGCACTCTTTAATAAACCAGTCAAATAAAATAGGTAAACTTAATTATGTATACTTTTAGATTTACAACACAATACCCTAGACAGCTTCAAACACCAGTCGGGAAGTACAAAAAATCTGCGCAAAAGGTCCCCAAGGTTTCAATCTACCCATGTAAAGGAAGCACTCTTCATTTTACTAATTTGAAAGACCAACACATACACGAGATGAAAGAACATTCATTCAACAGGCTATAATTTAATTACTGATTGGAGTTCATGTTAAAATTTGAGGGTTTTGCTTTCAAAAGAAAGGTCCATCATTTGGACCGCCTAATTTTAGACCATACTTCCCCTTTTTAGGGTTTTACCCCCCTGCCCCAGTTTATTTGGAACCCAAGAGTAACTGTTTAATTTTTTTTTCATTACAGATATGACGGGGTCAATTTTCGTAAAACCTACCAGAAAGCTCTTCTCACACTTAACCTGCTTTTGCGGAATATCAATGACGCTCACAAAGAGGGTGATGGATTGCGGACAGTGGAGTGTCATAGCATGGCACTTTTGTACTTTAAAACCTTTGGTCACCACAAGTATGCCTTTTCTATCATGAAATTGTTTAGCCTGGGAATCCAAGCTAATAATTTTAGAAAAAACAAAAAAATACCTCACCTCACAAAGTTCTAAAATTATAGAGCTTGGTGCAGGTAGATTAGTCTGACACAGAATGTTATAAACAGTCTGTGTGTGAACCCTTGTTGACAGACTTTCTGAACTTTGGAAACCCAGGCAAACACACATAATCAACTTACCATAAAAACTCTTTCACAAGCTCTAAAGACTTTCAAAACTACTAAAAACCACATCAAAACATCAGCCACATGTATTTAGACTTCCAGTCAACAGCCATTTTGCTTCTAAATGAATCTATGTTTTCATTTTCATTTGTTTTTTTTTTCTGCAGAGTCAGCTTTTTCCATAAATTATGCTCGCGCATCGAAATTATCAAAATGCGCGCGAAAGTACTACTAAGTAATACGCCAAAAGCTAGCCAATCAGGCCGAACCTGCATTGCAGGGAAAAATGTCCCTGCAGGCGAGTTACCTGCACCAAGCGTTAAACCAGCAGCAAAAATATCATAAACTAGACTGTGAAAAAAGTTTAACGCTTGGATTCCCAGGCTAGAAATTGTTGTGCAACTTGAAGTACAACTTGAGAAAGTCCCATGATTTGATTTTTGAGAGGTTCATTAATATCCATGGCCACCCAGGGAAAAATATTCCAATGGACCTCCATCTAGAACATTTAAACAACTTTTTAAAAGAGCAGCTTAAAACCTTAAGAAGTAACCTAAACGAAGAAAACGCAACCAGAATTGCTAAAGCTATGAATAATCTAAGAGAACTTGTCATGAGTACTGAGAAGAATCTTGGAATCAAAAGTCTGTCCTCTGGTGGGCAAAAACGTGACTATCGTGACACAGTCAAAAAACTCACCAAAGAGATGAAAAGTCAAAATCCTTTTGCCGATGACAAAACGTACAAAAGCTATGAGAATTTTGAATATTTTAATGAAAATCTCTTATCTAAGCAAGACACTACCAACTTGTTAAACTGGACAAAAGAAAAGACAAACCAATTCAAAACACGAATCGAAATAAACAATTTAAAGAAAAATGTAGAGCCTGTTGACTTTTTGATTTCAAGGTAAACGTTTAAATATTTTTTTAATAAATAAACACGGACAGAGTAGACGGGTTTCCCAGCTATTTCAGCACGGACATACCCATTATCTTGCATGCCCAGTCATAGTTTCACTCCACTCTTTTTAATAGGGGGCTTGCCATAAATTTTCTGAGGGTCTTAGTTGTAAGGGATAGCAAGTTTTCCTTAAATGTGGGGGATGATAATGTATTGGGGTTTTGGAAAATTTGGTTAATTTAATCATTTATTTTTATAAAAGTATCATGTGGTGATATATGTTTTGGATTGGCTATCTGAATGAAATCTATCATTAATATGGGACATATAAAAATAATCAACATTGTTTTTGTAGGTACTGACATTAGGTAGGTCCATTCAGCATGTCGCTTGTTTCATTTAAGTTGTCTTCTGGGCTAAATCATGCTTTTGTTATCACTTATTGCAATTGGTTAAGCTCCAATGAAACAAAAATCTCTCGAGAGTCAGCAAGCGATGCAATCATCAAACCAAATCAAAACGATTCCGTTATCGAACAAATCCTGGGGGGGGGGGACTAGGGCAAGATGGGTTACGGGGATGCTCCGCTGGTCAGGGTACCTTTTTTAACCTCCATGAGTCCCAAAAACACCAAAATAGAAAAATCAGTCCCTCGTAGGGTGCCTATTTTTGGAAAATTTAGGGAAAAAGTAGAAAATTTGAGAAAATTTTGGAATTTCAGTCCCATTCAGGGTCACTTTTTCGCAAATTTTGAGTCCCACGTAGGGTCCATTTTTCGAACCTCAGTGGAGCACCCCCGTCGGCCGACAAGGGTAGTACCCCCCTCCCCCGGGGAACAAATACTGAAGAAATCTTCAATTACGAAAATAGCAACCATTAATAATCATTTTGATTCTGCTTTCCACTCAGTCATCTTCTTAAAGCTTTTTCCTCTCTTTTGCCTCCTAAACATTGCACGAAATAACATGAACTGGCACAATTTATATTCAACAGGACCATTTTATATTATTCTCCATAAATCATAATCTGTTCATACCGTCTACAGTCATAATGCTATATTTTCATGAATCATACACGTTTTTTTATAAGAACATCCAAAAATTTTTGAAGCCTTCGGATGTTCATGTATATTTTGGTTTTATTTTTATTTATTTATTCCAGTTGAATCACTCCACCTTACCGGCGGGCCAAATATACAAAATTTTGCAAATTCTTGTCCTAATTATATTATTTCTGATTATAATCATATTATAATAACACTGATATAATAATAAGAAAGTCAGTAGAAGAAATTCAACAGTCGATTGTATGAAAAAAGACTAGCTTCTACCACTCTCTTGGAAAGGGCGGCAGCAGCGTAGATGGATGGAAGTTGGTTTCTTCTCCTGCTTTTTTTTATATTTTTTTTAAAACTACAAAACAAAAAAGAAAAACAATGCTGTGGAATAGCATAGGGGAGTCGATCGAATACGGTCTCAGCTACTCTCGGGTACCTAATAGCCGGGGGATTTGGAATAAGCGGGGGGTGGGGTTGGTAAAAATCTCAAAACTTAATAGGCGGGGGGGGTTGGAATAAAAACTTTTGAAAAGGAGGCTAATACAGCAGAATTAGGACAAAAGAGGGAGCTTTCAAAAACATTTTCCCAAAAGTCAATAAGCGGGGGGGGGGGTGGAATAAGAATGTCCTGGGTGGAAAATTTTCGAAAAATTGATTAGCGGGGGGACGGCTATTAGGTACCCGAGAGTAGTGGAAAAGAAAAGGAGGGGGTGGTGGTATTAGATGCTTTCCTCTTTGCTTTTCCTCAGCTCGTTTTCTTTTTCAAAAAATTTTCTTAAATTTTTAACATTTTATGTTGAGGAATCAGTTAAATTTTGTATCGTTAAGTTGTGACTTGTCAGTTCTTTCAGATTTTTGCATTCAATCACATGCTCTGTAGTATGTTTGTTTTCATTGCAGAACAGACAAATTTGATTAGCCAGGTTGTTGTTTCGGTAATTGTCTTTTAAGTCCGTCATATTCAGTCTTATATTTAAAACATCAGTCACCTCGTTCTTTGTAATTTCATGAATATATTTTTCCCGTTTGAGGCTGGTTAGCAGCCTTGATTTTGATCCTTTATTTTCGTTGAATTCGACGAGCCGTTTCTCATCGACTGCTTTTTCGATTCTCTTTTTCCATACCAAAAGTCAATAGGGGGGGGGGGGCTGGAATAAGAATGTCCTGGGTGGAAAACTTTCGAAAAATTAATTAGCGGGGGGACGGCTATTAGCTACCCGAGAGTAGTGGAAAAGAAAAGGAAGGGGTGGTGTTGGTATTAGATGCTTTCCTCTTTGCTTTTCCTCAGCTCGTTTTCTTTTTCAAAAAATTTTCTTAAAGTTTTAACATTTTATGTTGAGGAATCAGTTAAATTTTGTATCGTTAAGTTGTGACTTTTCAGTTCTTTCAGATTTTTGCATTCAATCACATGCTCTGTAGTATGTTTGTTTTCATTGCAGAACAGACAAATTTGATTAGCCAGGTTGTTGTTTCGGTAATTGTCTTTTAAGTCCGTCATATTCAGTCTTATATTTAAAACATCAGTCACCTCGTTCTTTGTAATTTCATGAATATATTTTTCCCGTTTGAGGTTGGTTAGCAGCCTTGATTTTGATCCTTTATTTTCGTTGAATTCGACGAGCCGTTTCTCATCGACTGCTTTTTCGATTCTCTTTTTCCATACCATTTTTGACTCATTCGTCACTTCACTTAAGTCATCATTTATCCTACAATAAACGCTCTAAGCCTCTAATTGGCTGTACCAATTGTTTTCGTTTTGTCTTTTTATTTGCTCTTCAAGAATTTGTTTTGCAATTCTTTCATTATTTGAATTCTCAAATTTGTGAAACAGCATGAATTTCCTTATATTTATTTCATGCTCTATTTTTCGTAACACAATTTCACTTAGGAACCCTTCATAAGGGGTAGAAATTTTCATGTTGAAGAGATAATACAGCACCTCTTTTTGTAGCTTTTCGATCTTGGTCATGCCTGTTTTATGCTGCTTATTTGTTGTGCACGTTCACCCACGAAAGCACTGCTGATTCAGCCAGTCGATAGTTAAGTCACCCACATATCATTCCATTGATATTTTGAACCTAAAAAAGTCTCTTGATGACTTAAAGAAAATTGTCAACAAAACAGCTGCCAGCACCAATGATCTTGAAAAATATGGTCGTAGAAATATGGTGGACATCTGTGGAGTACCAAGGAAAGATAATGAGGATACAGACAAAATTGTACTGGACATAGCTGAGCAAATTGGAATAAATCTAAACACCAATCACATAGAAATCAGTCATAGAACGTCAACAGAACCAGATGCACCAATAATTGTGAAATTTTTATCTAGACGAATGCGACTTTTACTTTTTTCAAAAGTATGTATATTAAAAACAAAAAACAACAAAATCAGAACCAAAGTTTTACTAAATTTAATGGTAAATGCTTCTTTTCACTGGCTAAACAGGTGCCATTCTTCAATGCAGAGCAAAGTCGACATTTTTCGTCGGAGGTAGCAGTTTTGGAAACACTTTTTAGAACATATACAAATCTACGTCCCGCATACGCAGATCCTGCCCCGCGTACGCAATCTTGCCAAAGGATGCTACACTCCCTATTTGGGCGCGGCGCCCTCAAAACGGTCGTTCTGCAAAAAGGACTTTTGGTACACATGATGAATTGAAAAGATTTGCAGCAGATTCGGTTAAATTTGTATCATCGCTCATCAATTGAAGCATTATTTTTTCTTATTTTCTTATTCTTATATTTCATGTTTTTTGGGTGTAGATTTCGAAAAAATAGGTCCGAACTCCTGAAAAGTTGATGGAAGGGCGCTACGGGACCGTAAAGGATCCGTATGGGAAGTAAATGACCCCCTCCCCTAGCGCCTGACTGGGTAGGTCTCACCACTTGAAACTTTCCGGAGACGTCAAGCATATCGAAGGGGGGAAGCATGCCAAATTTCATCACTCCACCGTCAGCGGGCTATGGGCCGTGCAAGGTGCACTGCAGGACGTTCCCGTACGGACGATTGCCGGGCAGTACGGCGTTTTTAGGTCAAATTTTCCGTGAGGTATAATTAATCTAGTTCTATCTTAGTTATATCTATGGAAATAATCTATATCTAAGGGAAACACTCAAACATAAAATCCCAAACAACACCCCAGGAATGGTGTATTAGAACGATTTTACAAGCGAGTGCATTCCTTTATATACGAAAAAACAGCCAGTGATGTAGCCGATTGCCGATTTTGGGTAGTTATGGGTGATTATGGGTGATTATGGGTGATTATGGCTGTATCCGCGGATTAGAAACACCGATTTTATTGGATTTGTCTTTTCATGTGTATGTCGGATGGAAATGGTTATTTAAGTGTGTGGCATTGGGTCGATGGCTGTGTACTAAGTGGCAGTTTTTACGCTAGGTTTGGATAGTGGTAGTATTCGAGCATTTGTTTTGAACTATTTCCATCGATGATCTCTACTATTGATTTTTTCTTATTTATTTTCCTTTGGATTGATTTGCTAGTTTTGGGTTCAATTGTTAAACTTTTTCTTTTGGAAAGGTAGTTTTTGACCTTCATTAACAGCTCTGTATGAGGCCCCCCCCAGCGGCACCCCTAATCACGCCATCACGCATCACGAAAATCGCTAACATTTGTCATCACGCAAAAAATAGCGAAAAATATCCCAAATCACGCATCACGCCTCAAATTTTTGCCCTATCACGCATCACGCTAAATTCTTGATCACGCCAAAAAAAATCTCTAATCACGCCATCATGCAAGAAAAAAGTCCCAATCACGCCATCACGCAAACCGCTGGGGGGCCTCCTGTATTGCTTTCTTCATGTTTAATTTTATTTTTTTGTCATTTCTTCTCCCTCCCTCTTTGAGGCGGACGCTCGGGCACGCGACGCCAAACCGGGTTCTAGACCGACTTTTCAACCTTTCCTTTTCTGCTGCTGTACTTAAGCTTAAGTTCTTCTTCGCTTTTGTATTACTATTTACAGTGAATATCAACATAAAAGGGGTTACGGAACGAGCGTTCTGATTTCGCAAAGCGAAGAAATCTCAAGATGTACAGGAAATCGACTCCATTATTAATGTAGAATTTTAAAGTTTGTTAGAGACCTTAAATTTAGA
Source organism: Clytia hemisphaerica (assembly GCF_902728285.1). Lineage (NCBI taxonomy): Eukaryota > Metazoa > Cnidaria > Hydrozoa > Leptothecata > Clytiidae > Clytia > Clytia hemisphaerica. The sequence continues at coordinate 1,153,027 of NW_027103240.1, read as the reverse complement.
ATTTATTAGTGAGTCATAACAATAATGCCAAAGAAGAGGATGTTGGAAAATTGGAAGACAAAAAGTCATTTGTGCTCAATTTTGTAATACTTGTAGCTTTAAATAAATCTCCCTGATTAAAAGTACAAAGACATCTGTGCAATACAGCTTTCCACAAGGTAAATAACAAAAATAAAAAATAAAAACTCTAAAGACGAAAGGGAGGACTAGGCAGGAAGGCACACAGTATATTCTACATGGTATTTTCAGTTCTTGAAATGAAGACTGACATGGCAAATATGTACAGGAATAAAAACTAGAATATAAAATAAATGAGTACACAGATACGCGTAAATGAAACACACAATACAAACATATAATAGTATACAATATAGCATAGGTGATAAATGACAAAACAGGAGTAAATAATGACATGCAAACAAATAAGAGTATACAGCTTAAAATGACAAAAACGGCAGTAACTAATAGCACGAAATGTACCAATAGACAGGTATATAAATAAACAAAGCTTAAAATAGGTAAATGGAAGCTCCCGAGATGCTGGGGAGGGTGGAGGAGCAAAAAATACAGCAGTCAGCACTAAGAAATGAAGAACTGAAAAGGGACCATGAGGAGAAACTGAGGCCTTAAAGGGCCTTAAATAGAACATGAGAGTGAGGCTGATTCAAGAGTCCGGATAAACCAAAACAAACCAAATGCATCTAAACTCTGATATACAAACATATATCAGAAACTTAAACACAAGTGGTCGAAAGGGGGGGGCTAGGCAGGAAGGCACACAGTATATTCTACATGGTATTTTCAGTTCTTGAAATGAAGACAGTGACATGGCAAATATGTACAGGAATAAAAACTAGAATATAAAATAAATGTCCAAATCCAATGTGTGGTAGTTAGTTAGGTAGAGACGAAATATATGAAGAAATTGAATGCTGGGCGTGCAGGCGCTGGGACAAGGGCATATGTAAATAAAGGTACGTTTATCAGACTTCCAATCACCCATGACTGCAATGGAGTCAAGTGGAACCCCGGCCTCCAACGCAAAAGTGGCCCCACCACGTCTGAATGAGTGTGATCCATATTGACGAGGAGAGAGCCCAGACCGAGAGAGGTGAGCCTGGAGAATGCACATGAAATCCCGGTACACAAAAACCCGATTGAATGCAAGGTGGGAATCCCTCCAACAAAAGGCTTGATCACAAGGTAGGGCCCCTGGGGTGAGGGAAAAAGCATGAGACACAGCCAAAACTGGACAGAGATGAGAAGAGGGTATGGCCACCAGTGGTATGGTAACAGTACGCTGACCAAACTGGATGGTTTTACTCCACCTCACTCTGATATGAACCCCAGAACCAACAAATGAAAAATCAGACCTAGTGAGAAAGGTGCTCGGTGAAAAGTCCCTGTGGGAAACGGGCAAAGGTGGCTCTTCCGGAAAAGACCAAAAGGAAAGGAAAGGGAAAAAGGGACCCCCACCCCCTTTTTTAGTACCGGGTACTATCTTTTTTCATAAGAAAAAGGGGACCCCACCCCTTTTTTAGTACCGGGTACCGGCTTTAAAATTACCAAGGAAAATAGGAGATACCACCCTTAAAACTTGCCAAGCATGGTCCCAATCTTTCAAAAGCCAGCAAAAGCAGCTCTTTGTTGTTATTATGACTTGTATATACCATGTTTTTAACTCAAATCCTCTTAAAAGTTCTTTAAATGAAACACAACTTTTAATTACAAAGGTAAAACAAGGAAATTCCTTGGCAAAAGTAAAATATTATATAGCTGTAATAACGGCAATAAAAGTATATATCTATCAGAAGAAGTAAAAATCAAGTTAATAAAAAATAGAAGAATAGTATGAAAGCTTGGATTGGATAGATTTCCTTATTTCTTTCTTCAATAGAAAGCAATAGATTGGTAATTTATTCAAATTATTCAAAACTGTGTAATAGAACAAAGTTGCATTGTTGGCTCTGGTTGGCTTTGCTTAGTTGACCTGCCTCTGTCTTAATTGCCAAAACAGACAAACAAATAAACAAACAAATATAAACAGATATAAGCTATAGGGTATGATATAAACTGCAATAAACTAAAATAAACTAATCCCTCTAACAAAAACCAGGCTGTAAGAATCATCAGTTTGGATGAGAATTTTATTGTTTAAAAGACAGATTGTATCACTTTGGATGCAACAGCTTGTAATTCTTTTCATCAGAAGGCAATGACAAACACATACCTCGTTCTAACTTGAGATATCAAAGACGAACTATCCTTCTCAGTAAAATAGTGATAAACATAAGCAAAAAAGAATGAATAAACTAAAAAATTAACAGAGCGAAACCCTAAAGTGTAAAAACTGAAGAAATTAGGTCCTAAAACCTACTCGATAAATCTATAAAACAAATATGAACGAACGATATAAACTATAATAAGCCAAGAGTGAAGAAATCTCTAAAAATTAACGTAATGTGTAAAAAAATATATGAAAAGTCTGAAGAAAATTCTATGATTTATGACTGTTTATGAAAGGTCAGTTCGTCATCATCAATAGAAAAACTAGCAGGGATGCTTTCGGATGCATGCTTTTGATCAAAATGGTATTGCAAGCAGTATATCCACACGTTCGAAAGGCAGCCATTTGATGGGCAGCGGATAACTCTGTTTGTGCAAGTATTTGTTTTTTTGTTGAATTTTTTTGACTTTCTGTAGTCATAAAAATACTCACAGTCACACTTATCGAGTTTATAGAAATATTGTCCGTTTTTCTTAGATGTTCTTTTTAGTTCTGAGGTGCACACATTTCGCCCACAAAAACCACACAAATTTGCACCTACGATTTGGTTTTTTAGAACATGAGTACCAACATGACCTCGCATATTGCTCAGAGAAATCTTCTTTCCACAAACGTAACATGACTTCTTAATGACAGAGGAATTGGCAGGGAGATGATGTGTTACATCAGTTTGTTCTGGGTTCCTCAGCTGTAAATGGACAGAGAGATCCCTAAGAAGATTAAGGTCGAAGCAAAACCTTGTCATCTGTTCTGGAGGATTTAAATCAATGGTTGGTTTTATTGGAAGACATGAGCTTCCTGAACAGTTAAATATGTCAGGGTACGTTGTACCTGTCCAGTAAAGTTTACCAGTGACTTCCTGTAGCTCGATTTTTCTCAGTGTGAACTCTTTTTCCAGATCCTTAGAAGCGTCAAATTCTGTGATTGGTTTGTTGGCAATTGACATTTTAACAATATTTGCCAAGATCGGGCCAGTACCAAGACCCTCTGTCACAAGCACAGGATCTCCAACCATCAACAACGAATCATCATGAGTAGGTGGGCTCATATCACTTGGGAAACGAGTCATTCCTCGGACTCTCCTAAGGCGATCCTTGGAAAGATTCTCTGATGAGGAAATCGCCTTTAGGCAAGTGGTTTTGTAAACCTTTTTTCCCTCTATGAGAAAAAATGGTTCTACTTTCTGGTTTGGATGCTGTATCACTTCCCCAAGATTTAGGTTCTCGGGGTCAGCAACTTCAGTAACGTCTGTGTTTGTTTCTTCTTCTTGTTCCAAGCTCCAATCTTTGGAAGAGTTAGTGACACCAACAACAGTGGCTGCATTTACAGGGCATCTCAGCGTGGTAGTACAACTCTCTAGAGTCCTCATATCTTCCACAGAAAGGTTTGACAAGGCTTTGTGGTAGCCACTCCTCCATGAAGCTTGTAAGTCTACCTCAGCTAGTACCAACTTCTCCTGTGACCAACTAGATGTGCTCGAGTAATCTAATGCTAAGCGCCTTTGAACACGGGAATCACTAGACCACTCGGGATGGTCTTCAACTAAAATCCGATCGCATTGCACCATCGATCTAGCTGCATTGATCATCTCCAGCGTATTGTAGTTTGAACCTTTTAAATCAATAAATGAAGGACGAATCAGACTTAATACCATGTGTTTCCCTATCTTAGTCACTTTTCTCCAAAGTCTGTTCCTCTTTTATTTAGTAGCTGTTAGTAGTCAATTATAATTGAATCGTTTTTGGATTGTTTCAAAAGTTAAAATCATTGATTTTTCAGTGCACATTGAAAAATTTACATACAGACATTAGACTGGAGTGACAAAGGTAGGATATTTTACAGTAGCTAGGAAATCTGAGGAAATCCAAACAAAATACCAATGAAAGTAATTTCAATTTGTCATATTTAAAATCAAAGTTCTTGAATTCAACCTAACACAACCTTGATTCCTATCTAAAATGATCAATTTTGGAAGCTTATAGGAAAAAAAAACGTTTAATGAAATTGATTATGAAATTGTGATCAAACAAAGAAGTTTAAACCTTAGAATATTTACCCTTGAAGCGAAGACGAACATTGCCAAAAAACCTTTCCAATGGATCGCTTCCATCCTTGACCAAGAACAGTGGCTCGTTAGGTGTGTATTCCTTTCCCTTTGCCGAACAGAACAAAGCATCGATGAAAGATGCTATCAAATCATGATAAAGTTGAGCAGGTACAAGATTGGTCTTGTATTGCTTGTACAACCAGAATAAAAGGTAGGATGCAGGGACATGTTTTGTAATTGCTCGGAAATCGATATGTCTGCAAACACATAGAAGGATAACAATCCTTTCAAAATCAAACCAAGACATTTAAGTTCATTTTTTATCGGAACAAAGTTATACGGGAGCTCCTCCTTCAAAGACATCTCGATGAATGCTAGCAGGAACTGCGAGGCAGCTTTAACATTTTGTTTATCTTTTGGGTACAGATGGCTGTCATCAACATTATGGCTATTGCCTACAAGGAATTCTTTCAGTAGCTTTTTTGTCACCCTAACACCCTTTATCCAGATATTTTCGGAGATGATAGCCCTCCAGGATCTCTTTGCCATGTGTTTAGGGTCAAAGTTACAGGTGAGACCATCTGGCCCTACAGAGTAGTCTATCAAAGGTAGATTTAGAATGTGATTACACCAGGGGAAATCGGTTGCTTCCTCCGTCATGATAGAATTCATTGCTCGTCGTCTGGTTCCATCTCCATCAGTTGAAAGATTACATAGAGGAAACCCATATTCTTCTTTCAGTTTTTGATTAACATCATATATAAGTTTGATTGTACCCTGCTCATCCTTTTTGCAGCATGAGGGCCACAAGAGGAGGGGCTGCATTGTTGAACTGCTGTTCATAGGAGCTAATCCAGCAGCTAAACACTCTTTGGGAATATGCAAATTTCCATTCTTTATTTTTTCCTGAAGGATTTCACAGTCTTCAAAGGCATCTAAACAAATCTTTGTTTTACTTCCATGTTGGTAACAAAGTCCATACACATTATTATCTTTTGAATTGTAACTGAGTACCGGGGTAACAAATGTCTCGTCCAGTTTCAATGACATACTTGAAGCTTCTGTATTTGTCACTTTGATGTTTGCATCAAAGCATTCAGCAATCGAATTTTTAACTGATGAGATTAATGGAGGACATGCTTTACTCATCTTATAAGCTAAGGAGTCACTTGGGAGTACACCTGCACGATAAAGAATACTGAGTAAACTTGGTCCACCAAACTTCATAGTCAAAAACGCTAAATCTTTGTCATCTTGTGATGGGTTGGGTCGATACAAACCATCTATAACATCAATGACTCTGGATACAATATGTGCAATGCTTCTGTTGTTGTTTAAAGCAACTTTAACCAATTGTTGTAGTCTAAGAACATTATTTTCAGAAATAAGTACCATAAATCGTTTGTGGAGAGAAATAGTGGCACATAGTTTTGAGCTTTTGAATCGACTATTCAAGAGCTGTAGACGCAAATCACGTTTGTCCTTTTGAACGATCTCAACTTTGTCACTTAGTTGCTTATGAGAGAGGTGACTATTATTTGTTGTACTCAAACTTTTTTCTTCAGAATAATTGTGTTGTCCTCTTATCAAAATTTTGTTTAGAGATGAATTGTTCTTAAGAGAATCACATTTTTCATTGATTTGATTGTTTTTTCCACTGACGAGGAACTTTTTTTCAGAACAGGAAATATGATGAAAATGTTCATCTACTAATACAACGTTAATTTCCTTCAATAAATGGCAAGCAACATTTCGGTAAACATCAGGAATGTTTGGTGTAAACCCAATGCATTTTTTAGGTTCTTCATAAGTCTCAAGGTCAATCACCTTGTGTCTAGTATGAGGGCTGGGTGATGGTGTACGCTCAGTGCGAGTGCTGGGTGATGGGGTACGTCCAGTGCGAGTGCTGGGCGATGGGATACGTCCAGTGCGAGTGCTGGGTGATGGGGTACGCTCGATGCGAGTGCTGGGTGATGGGGTACGCTCAGTGCGAGTGCTGGGTGACGGGGTACGCTCAGTGCGAGTGCTGGGTGATGGGGTACGCTCAGTGCGAGTGCTGGGTGATGGGGTACGCTCAGTGCGAGTGCTGGGTGACGGGGTACGCTCAGTGCGAGTGCTGGGTGATGGGGTACGCTCAGTGCGAGTGCTGGGTGATGGGGTACGTCCAGTGCGAGTGCTGGGTGATGGGGGTACGCTCAGTGCGAGTGCTGGGTGACGGGGTACGCTCAGTGCGAGTGCTGGGTGACGGGGTACGCTCAGTGCGAGTGCTGGGTGATGGGGTATGCTCGGTGCGAGTGCTGGGTGATGGGGTACGTCCAGTGCGAGTGCTGGGTGATTGGTTTTGATTGGGGGTCTCGACATTAGCTAATAAAGATTTTTTGTTGCTTTTAACTTTTTGAAAATATACCAAGTCAAAAAATAATTTCGCAAATTAGGCCTGGTCAGGTTTGGTTAGTTACTGGAAACTTTCAAACATTAGCAGACATTAGAACTAATGACCGTTTTATCATATTTATGCAGATTTATGGGGAAAATATTGAAATATTCAATCTCAGAAATCAGTGCCAAAATAGACAGAAAAAGCTCATAGTAATTTGATTACCATAGTATAGTAAAATAAGAATTCTTAGCAATTAGTAACAAAACCAGGACAAAACACAAAAATCTAACGGGAGTTAAATAAAGAATGAAGAGTATATTACTAACATTTTGATGCTAATTTGAAGTATTTTGATATGCTATTCGAGTTGTTGGTCTTCTTTCTTTTCCTCTTGTTTTCCTTCACTTTCTTACTTTGACAACTTGTCTTATGTCTTTGCCAGTTCACTTCATTAAGGTTTGATCTTTCTTTCCCACAAATCTCACAACTTTCTCCAGATTGATCTGATTGCATTTTTTTTTTAGTTTTTAGTTCTATAATAACAATCATAAACTATATGTTTATTGCTGGAGTAGATAAAATTTGAAAAAATACACAACTAAAACATTTATTCTACTTGCCCCTTTTTTCGTACTACTTCAATCATCAAGAAAGCTATGGCTCAAAAAACTGAACAGAAAACTACAATTTGTAAGTAAATCTGTGTAAATTTAAATACTGGTAAATACACTATTATAATCTTGTCAAAAGGTTCAAATTAAAACTATAATTAAAACAATACTGATTTTGAACAATAGCTTTCTTTACATTAGCTATTTCAATATTTGTATAACTTTAGTGGTCATAAAATTCTCCTCTTAGAAAGTAGGGAAAGTACCCGTGAATTTGAATAAAATAATTCTTTATTGATAGAAACATAACAATTCTTTTTTTCTGAAAACTATTGAAACTAACAACCTCCAAACTTCCCTACATACTTGATAAGCAGGGAAAGTACCTTCAATTGGAAGGGGGAAACTTTTCAATACTACCAGATACTCTGAGCCATAATAAGGAAATCTTTTCTCATTAAAATCCTGAAAGTTGAAGTAAATGTAGCAAATGTACCATATTCAGGGCCTGAGTACTTGAAGAAAAATTGAAATGATACCCACCCCACCCTAAAATTGGTACAGGGTACTAACTTAAAATTGGAGATATACCCACCCCCACCCCAAAATTAGTACCGGGTACTAACTTTTTTGAATTTCCAAATTAGACACCACCACCCGGCTATGGGTTAGTACCCTGCGGCTGTACCCCCCCTGATCCAGGAGGTTGAGTTGGGAATGAATGAAGGAGAGGATATCCACGGTGATGGGAAGCTTGGGGACGGGTGGGACACCCTTAGAACGCTTAATACCCTTGAGCACAGAGGACAGGAACCAGTTGTCAAGGAGAGGGTTGGGGAAACCCATTTCCCGGTGAAGAAGACCAACAAAATTCAAATAAATACAAACAGACTGCGGCAACAGGAACCGCGCCAAATAGGCAGCATACATACAGAGGTGAGAACATTGAACAGGAGCAGGCGGAATATCAAGCATATTGCAAAGCTGGAGATAGACCTTACGGTGAGCACGGTAGGCCTTGCGAGTATTGACAGCATAGGTGGCTTCACGATATAACTGCACTTCTGCCAGTAGCGAGGACGCAAACTCTAAAAGGCAGAGCGAAGGCATGAGCCAGACCCATATAAACCAAGAAGGAAAAAGAAACAGTTCTCAGACATGTGCCAGGCAATGTCATCAGAAGGATCAAACAGATCAAAATTGTCACAAAGATACTCAAGAAAAGCTGCAAGATGTTTGTGTTCATGCAATCGAGAGACATGATCAGCAACAACATTCAGGACCCCCGGAACATGGTAAACTTTGAGGCGAAAGTTGTATGTGGCAGAGCACCAGAACAGACGCCTGAGGTAAGTCATCATGAGTGGGTTGCGAGATGATCCCTTATTCAACATGCCCACTGCAGCAGTGTTGTCGCAATAGATATGGACTACCTTATTACTGAGAAAAAGAGCCCAACGTTCTAAGGCAAACACAATGCAAAGAGCCTCTTTGTAGTTGATGTGCAAACCTGCCAAGGCAGGCGCATCAACCCACAAGTTAGAGTAGAACCAGTCATTTCCAAACACTGCACCAATACCTGAAGAACAGGCATTTGTGTGGATGTTAGTAACAGGCCTAGTGTCATGGAATGAACACTGGCCATTAAAAATCTCAAGAAAGTCCAACCACCAAGAAATATCTTGAAAGAACTCCTCACTCAACAGACACTTGGATGACTGTTTTTGTAAGGAGCCCATAAGGTCCAAAATGCGACGTAGAAAGGTTCTTCCACCATAAATGACTTTACAGGCCCAGTTGAGACGCCCGGCAAGCTGCTGGAGCTGTCTCTATGAGGCACGAGTTCGGGATTGAAAAGACATTAAGACATCTTTCAGATCACCTAGCTTCTTATCAGGGAGTGAGAGAGTCAATGTTGTGGTATCAATCTCAACCCCTAGAAACACTAATTTTTGACATGGTGGAACAACCTTGGAAGGGCTGATTGTGAATCCTAGAGAAACTAGCAGGGAGCTGAGTGCAACAAAAGCAGCCTGGCATTCATGCTGAGACCTACCAATGATCAAGAAATCGTCAAGATATACTATGATCAAAGGAAAGCCTCTTCTCTGCATCATATGCCTTACACTCTGAGTCAAACAATGAAAAATTCCTGGTGCACTACGTGCGCCAAAGGGGAGACGTGTGTCTTTTAGATACGTGTAGTGTTTGTCCCCACTAAATTTCCACTTCAACCCGAGAGCATCTCGGTTGGCTGGGTGGACTGAGACAGATCTGTACGCGTGTCTCAAATCTATCTTAGCGATGAAGAAACCTTTCCCTATCAGCCTACAGGCATCATTTAGAGTCTGAAAAGATTGCTTCTCAATATCTATGTAAGAATTGACGCCCAAACCGTGGGGCATAGAACAGTCATGGATCAAACGGAGATCCTCTGAATCAGGCTTTGGAACTGCTCCAAGGGCACTGACAATAACAGGCTTTTCAGAAGTAACAATATAATTTCCGGCCGACAGTTCTTCCAAAATAGTGGCTTCAACTTTTTCTTTAGAACCAGGGCCAACTGCAGAGTTATAATTCTCCATTTCCGCAGGGCTAATTTTTGCATCTGCTGGGAGCAATTGAAAACCGTTAACCACCCCATCAAATAAAAACTGACGGTCAGGGTCATTCAGTAACTCCTTGTCCCAAATAGCAGAGTCAAGCGGAGATGGAGAAGGCTCTATGGAAAGGAGTCATTGAGGGTCACCCTCGCCCACAGGATGTAGGAAACCCTGGTGAGATTTCCCACAAGCCTGTGAGCCAACCTTACGGTTACAGGCATGTGCAAACCTGCAGGGGGACTTCTGACATCCTTTCCTGGAATTAAACATTCTACAAATTTCTGATCCAGAAGAGAGGTGTGTCATAATGGCAGGACCAAAACCCTTATTGTTACCCGCAAGACCAAACAAAGAAGAATCACTTTTGGATGAGGAAGTATCAGTGCTTTGCCCAAGCCCACGAGGTAGCTTCGCAGCCCAGCGAGGTATGAGAACAACCTCATATAGGTGACTGTGGTCAGTACTCCATGAGAATCCATAAGTATGCTTCAAGATACGAAACTCATCATCGTAGTGCAGCACGGATTGCCATGTATACTTAGTCGCCAGTTCCAAGACCTTAATCGCATAGGAGAGGTATTCCTGCACATGAAGAAGGGTGGAGAGCTTCCCAGAAAATAATAACTCGTAAAAAATTCTAAGATTGGCAATGTTAAACTGTTCCATAGTGACACTATTAAGCTTAGGTTTTGTGTCCTGTAAGATCAGAGCAAGTTTACAGTTATTATCGTAAGAGAGGATTTTCTCATCTTCAGCTGGACGAATTCGGGAAACAAAGTCTATAATTCGTAATGCTTTACCTCTAGTAACATCATTTGCACGGGTCGGACGAAAAAACAGTTCACTTTGCGAGATATGACGATTAATTAAAGATGATTCTTGGGAATGTGAGTTTGACAAACCAAAATTCAACAATGGAGCAGCAGCAGAACCAGCAAAATTGAACGAAGAACGAGATGATTGTTGTTGTTGTTGCGAGGAAAGGAGAGGTCGGGTCGGGAACGATTAAAAATGGCGGAACGGTTTCCCCCTGAGTGGTTGCTTTGAGGTTCGGGCGGAAAGGCGGAACGAGCGGCATGGCTTCTTGAGGCTTTCAAGCGATCCAACTTTTCTGTTTGCCGTCGTATTTCTTGTCTGAGCGACTCCTCTTCATTTGATAACTTCTCTTGGTCTACCCTAATGGATTCAAGAACCTCAGCTTCCTGACTTTTGAGAAATTCCAGATGTTGGCGGTATTGAAGAATTTGCTCCTGAGACAATGTTCTAGAAGCTGGGTTTTCCCCTGAATTATGGCCGGGAGACAAAGATGGCGAGTACGTAGGTGAAGGTGGACCTTGACAATTTTTGCTGGGCTGACCAAAGGTGTGTTTGGAGTGAGCTCTCTGGCATCCAGGGCACTTTTCCCTACGAGTACCATTGTCAGCAGGAGATTCATCATGGTCAGCATTTGAAATCGGTGTAATAGGAGGAGTTGTCAGGAACAATAGGATTGTCAGGTATAATCTTTCAGCAATCATGATATAAAAATGTAATACAGAAGACAGCAACAGAACAGCAAAAAATACAGCAGTCAGCACTAAGAAATGAAGAACTGAAAAGGGACCATGAGGAGAAACTGAGGCCTTAAATAGGACATGAGAGTGAGGCTGATTCAAGAGTCCGGATAAACCAAAACAAACCAAATGCATCTAAACTCTGATATACAAACATATATCAGAAACTAAAACTATTTACCTTTTAGTTTCTTCATGAGTTTTATGCCGAAAATTTTTCAAAAAGATAAGTCTATTCCCCAGTCTATTTAACCAGTGAAATTTTCTTGCTCGCTTCGCTCGCACAATCTTGGATTTCCTATTGACTTATTGTCATGGTGAGGTTATTCAAAATAAGCAAAACTTTACGATATCTAAATTAATATTTTCGTTATTTTTCTGCGGGCGCATTTTTTTAATGACAACTTTTGTGATACTGCAAATACTGCATCAAACGAATGAGTCTAGATAAAGTTTTCTCCGTCAGCACTAAAAGATATGGTCGTCTCTCCGTATTCACTTATATTGCTACTACAACAATACAATACACTGATACTGCAGTAACTTAAAGACAGTAAAGGCGGTATCTACTCCTTCAATAATTAGTAAAAGTAGGTAGTTATAAAAACATCTTGTGCAGCATCGAACGATTGAAAAAATAATTCACATCATGATGCACATGATGCGTTTTCAGGCAATGTAGGCATTCTAAATTATAAAATTTTTTTGAGCAAAACTCCTGGAACGCCGCACCGGGTACGGCAGGTACGTCGCTCACCGTACCATATTTTTGTCAACAAATGGTCAGTGTTAAATAAAATCCAAAATTTTGTGACCAAACAAGGCATACTTGACTAACAATAGCGTATTAAGGCCGTTTTTCAATAACAAAGGAGAGCGAAAATTGTCTAAAACATTTTTGCGCTCGCTTCGCTCGCGTTCTTATTTTCCATTTATTTTCTTTCCTCCGATAGGGGGAAGGGGTTCAACTTTAGAATTCGCGTCCTCTAGTTGCACCACACCACCACCTCTATGAAACCTGTGTTGAAGTCGACGGCTTCTCAGACCATGATTAGCCCAAACCTCGATTTTGAATTAATTCTCAATATAAAAGACATCTTACGGGTCTGCGAGGAAGAAATTATTGGGGGACAGGCTTAATTTTGCGTTTGCCTCCCGTAACAAGCAAGTAACTTTGGCATGGCAGACCTAAAATATTGCTTTATGAAAGCTCAAATAGCTGCAAAAGAGGCCGACGATATCGAGAATAACGTCACAAAACTAGCGAAAATGTTTGGTATAAGAATAGGTCAATCTGTTTAAAAGAGACCATAAAAAGGTTAAATTTAGCCCAATAAGGCCACAATCGTTTAACCAAAGATGTAAAAGCAAAATTGGTGCGTGAACGTGAAAATGTTTTTTTTTTCGCGCGTGAATACGTGAATTGGCAAAAATTTATGCGTGAATACCTGAATTGAGGGTTGACAGGGGGACCTAGTACAAGAATTGTTTGTACAGTTTCTAATTTGTTACTACACAATAGATTTGATAACTGAAAATTCATTATTTTCGAAAAAAACATAGATATAATATCGGTATCGGTATTAGGCTTCCTTCACCGACGGTATTACGGTATTTGACCCAAAATTTTGTCGGTATGACGGTATTTAAGACCCCTGAAAACCCCCCTACCATTAGGCAAGGATTTGACAATGTTTACAATGTCATTGAAATTAACAGGCAATTCACCTTTGAATATGACCGGCAGCAATTCTAATTCACACGGGGGGATACTTGGTTGAAATCACCGGCGAATTTCTGATTGATGGTTAGGATTTCGTCATCCACTTGTTCTTTTTTGATTGAGTTCAGAATGAGCTGCTCCACCTCCGATAATATTTTAAAAGCTGGCTGAGAGAACCTTTCATGGATTTAGCTTGAGATCACATCTAGGGCTTCAAAGAAGATTTGCTTGTAGAAAGCACGTGGTGTTTCTGCGTAATAAGGCTCGGTTTTCTCAGATTCTTTTTCATAGCCCTCCAAATACTGGAGTATATTATACTTCGGTCGTTTCCGTTTTCTCGGGGCTGTTGGAGTCGAGATGATGTTGATTGCACTGGCAGACTTTGTGACTGATTCATAGCACAGATCAAAATCACGATCATTTCTCATGTTCATCAGCGTTTCAACGGTAGCATCAGCTGTTTCCTTCCCACTAATGGCTGACATTTTCCCCTTTTGTAAGGTTTGAGATAGCTCATCCGTATGGCTGTAAAGCCTATGCCTAAATTTCAAACCAAAGAAGAAGTTAAATGACTCCATCTGCCTTTTGCATCCGATTATCCTGGCTTTGGTCTCAGTATCTAGCTTTTCTCTAAGACTCGTTTTCCATAAGTCCATCAGTGGGTTATAGTTTTCGATTATTTTTTTTAAAGCAATTGGCCCTTACTGTTTATCTTGCAGCACTTAATTTGTCAAGTTTACTTGCCTGGCTATCATCATTGTCTAAACTGCGCTTAATGTTTTCATTGAATTGACCGAGGAGTTTTTCTCGTTTAGGTGAGTATTTCACTAATACACAAATTTCACCAGCGGTTCCCATGGTGTCCCTAAGAATCGAGCATTCGGCTGTTAGTGACTTGACGGAAAGGCTTAAAGAGTGGCCTAAACAGTGTAATTCGAGGGCCTTTGGCTGTTCTTTAATAATTACGGATGCCACCCCAGAACGCTATCCCATCATATTGCTAGCTCCGTCGTAAGTTTGTCCCCGACAATCAGAAAGCGATAGAGAACACCTCAACAAACTATCCTTTATAGCGTTAACAATAGTTTCACTTTTAATGTTATCGATCTCGTAAAAGCCTAGGAAATCCTCATTAACATTTAATTCATCATCTACTGGTCGTATACAAAATGAAAAATTTTCCAATATAATCCCGATTTTTGAACCCGATAACTGAAGGAATACTCTACCCCATCGCTACATGCCACACACATGTATATAATATCTTTGATTCACTCAACTTGTAAGAGCACAGAATCATAGTTTCAAAATGTCCTTATGTTAATTTATGTTCTTGTAAAAAACTTTAGATAAAACTTCGTGATTTGTTTACACGAAAATCGCGATAGTGTGAAGGGTATGAAAAAGTGGTTTAACACAGTCTGAAGGAATGAAAATTCGTGAAAAGTATGCAAAACTATGTAATTATCCTCACGAAATTCTGCTAAAATAATCTCCACCGTTGAGGTTTGATAACAAGATGAATGAGACTACTTCAGAGAACTTATTACGATGGAGAGTCTCCCTCACATAAACAAAAGCTTCTTTGACGTCATTTTGAACACAGAAAGTAAAACGTATCAACAGATGTACCTTTTGAACATTTTGTGTACAGAAAGCATTTATTGCGAAGCGAATGTACATGAGCGAAGCAGTTTTGCTATCGTGTGTGCGTACCTTTAACTTTCCATTCTTTCAACCATCTAAAAGGCAGGAGATGGGAAAAACGTTTAGTATCTCCGAGTCGCGCGACAATGAATATAAAGGGGATAAAACATGAAGGATATTCCAGGAAATGACAGAGAAAATTATCTCCACTATATTAAATTTGACGTATTCGAATTTGAAACTCCGTGTATGACTACATGGCTCGTATTCAATCGAGCTCCGAGCGAGAGAACAGTAGAGTGGCTTTTTTTGAGACGGACAACGTTATTTTTAAAGACACGTCGCCGGAAAACATCCCTGCGGTGCTCTATTCTCCTTGCAGATTGTGGAACGTCGCCCGGCTCGGAAGGGTCTTGATGATTAGACCATACTGGTTTCTAGCCGTCAAAACATTAAAGATGGCGGCAACAAATGGAGACAACAAATACTGCTCCTCGGTTATTTTTCTTCGATTTTCATGCTTCAAGAGTCGAATTGGATCATGTTTTTTGTCTGATTGGCACAAGAACTGGTGGATGATAAAGTTTTCTTATTATACCTCCCTGGATTTGATGTTTTGTTTCAATTCTGTTGGTTTAGAATGAGAGATGCATTTTCTTGAAAAAAAACAGGACAAGTTTGCCAATTTTGACAACAAACTAACTTGAATTTTGCCTGTACATGTAAATGAATTGTAACAGGGCAAGAAACTGAATATTTTTGGAGAAATCTGACCATGTTGTGCCTGGAAATGAAACACTTGCAGCTTTAAAAAAGTCTGAAGTTCCTTGCCTTGGCTTCATTCATTTTGTTGTTTGGAAAAATTTGAACCTGGAGCAAAATTAACTATAGATTGAATTTTACTTGGTGCTTCTTCTACAACAATGACACTCGACTGGTAATTGAAACCTCTTTGAGGGGGGAATTATATACGGTAGCAGCTTATTTCCAACACTTTTGAAGCTGACAACCACAGCCATGCCAGGCGGCCTGATGGGTGATGTTGATGAATAAATGTTATGTCAACCTCTGAAAAAGTAAGCTAATCGTAAAGACATTGAATATCAAATATGGATGTAAACAATCGGAAATCACCTTACATAACTTTTTAAATTAAAAGTTTTCATCGTAAACTTTGAAATGATCTTCCGTTTTGATTAAAATGTGGAAAAAGTGTCGTGAAATATGAAATTATCTTTGAAGAATTGGTTTAAACTATGGAAAACTTTTGTAGCAAACCATGAACTTTTAATTTTCATGCGTTCAAAATTTGGAAAACTTTTGTTGTGAGAACATGCAGCTTGCTGGAAAAAATTTGTTTTGCTATTTTTGATAACTTTTTAAGATCATTGAAATAGAACTTTAAAGATGACTTTTATGTATACAAACAGTAATCTATATGTATCAAGTACTAATGCACAAACTTTTAATTACAGCTGGGTGAGAATATCTACTGTAAGAAAACGACGTTTGATAGCTTGAACGGTCAACTTGCTTTTCTTTATGATGGTTCATATTTATAGTACTTTAATGCGATAAACTTTTGCAAGAATTAAATTTCGCGGTTGGGCTAATCCCCAAAATTGAAACATTTCGCGGGGACTTAATTTCGCGGATGGCACTATCGTGTGACAATATTCTTACAATTTTTTTGCCTGTACTGTCAAATCACATTGGTCGTTGGAATGCGTATTATTAGCACTTCTTTGATGCCAGTAAACATTCAAACAGTTTTTGAGTTTTGTTTTGAAATATTTTGCTGAAAAGGCCTACTCAAATTTTCAATGAGATTTAATTTTGCAGATTTTTGGGGATGACACCCAAATTCGTGAAATCTGCAAAATTTAATCTCCACAAAAGTTTATCGCATTTAAGTATATATTTTTGCGACCGGGTCAGAAAAAAAGTTTTGTCATTGGACCGGTTTCCGGTAACACTAAACTTTTTTATTTTCGCCTGAGCTTATAATTTTTTTTTTGACATGCATCTAAAACATGGAAAACCTTTGTCGTCAACTATATATAATACTGTCTTCCACGTTTAAAATGTGAAAAACTTTTGTTGATTACAATCGCAATTTTTTACGTACTAATTGAAAATAAGGAAATAATTCCTGGTACAGTATGAATTTTTTTTTCCTTTTTGATATCTTTTCTGAAAATAAGCCACCATCACTAATAACTGGTTTTTGCGCCGGTTTACGTCGTTTTTAGGTTAAGAAATTAATTGATCGTTTGGTCGGCAGATAAAACGTCAGAAAAATTGGATTTTCAAACTGTGTCGGGCAGAAATCAAATCCAACGAAAATATTGAATAAATAGCTACTGTATTGCAGTGTTCGGAAAATTAAGAAAAATATTATCAGTCAGTTGGACAGCGCGAACACTAGTTATTTGTGATTGTGGCCTTATAAAATGTTTTAACTTTTCAGAATGCTTTTGAAATGGAAAATGGCTTCTGAGAGTGGAGTTTTTCCCTTTAGGGCATTCTTTCAGATTAAAACTTTTTCCCAAATATACAAGACATTTTTCCATCCTTGCAATCTGTTGAACTTAAGTATAATATGAAATTGCTTCTTGTTTTGAAAGTTTTTTTTCCTTTTAAACATTTTTAGTTATTCCGTTTTTTTGAAAATATGAAATTTTCCTATTATTTGGAACTAAATGTTTTGCTTGCAACTTGCGAATCGAGGTGGCTCTGGATCGCTTCGCAACTTTTATACATATACGGCTTGTGTTTCTTTGAAAGAACAAAATATTTTTTCTACAAGAAAAAATTTATAGAAAACAATTTTAGTGTTTTTATTTTTTCGAATCTCGAGAAAATTGAGTGTGTGAATTCACCACGTCCACATACCCTGTATCCGCCCCTGGCTCAACGACATCTGCACAGCTTGGAGTAACCAGATGGTAAGAAGAAGCCGCTCTGTGACAAGAAGATTTTTGTTGTGCTCAGAAGCTATCAAGGGCGTTCTTCGAATTTGGCAAATTTTAACAAATATCGCCAAATTAAATCCCTGCCAAAATTTTAAAAACTGACCATTCACCAAACTAAATCCCCGACAAATTTAACAAAAAGAATATTATGTAAAAAATAGTAACTTTTCAGTATATTTTATAGTAATTTTTACCCATTTTAAGTGTCTCAAAATTAGCATTTTGCCAAATTAAATCCCCACCAAATTTTATGAAATTGATCTATCGTGAAATTAGCAAAATCCCCGTCAAGAATCGTGTTTTGGCCAATTGCCAAATTAAATCCACGCCAAAATTTATCCACTTCAGGTATATTATAAGGCGGCGATCACAAACATCTCCATTTCACCTAGCCAGTGGTTCTAAATCCGATAGCCCTGCCTAAATCCGAAGGGGTCTTTGGAGGATACAAACTAAAATAAAAACAAACCGTTCGCTTTGACGCCAACTAAACTGAACCAATTGAACCAAATTATAATAATTAGTTCTTATACAAAATATATTTTTTTATTACATAAATTGCGCTTAACACACGAGCAACAGAATCAGAATATTGAAGTAATTATTTTTACACGTCACACTTTTTTGATAACATTAATTGATATCTTGACATTATGGTCATCTTGTTTTAGATGTTTTGTTTCAAGAGTCCTTGCAATAGTTTATTGTTTAACTTTGAGAGGGAATGTTTGTAAACATAGAGTTTTTTCATAGCAGTTATTTGGGGGTCGGATTCAGGCAGGGCTGTCGAATTTAGGACCATTCACAGTAACACGCTCAAGAGTTTTTAGGAAAATGCTTCTAAAGTGCTTATTTTATTTGGGAATTATTTAAAGTGTTTGAACTGAATAATGACCACCAGCACCAGTGAATGACCGGTGAATTTGAAACTTTCCACTACGACTGAAAAATATTTAAAATAAAATGGAAGTGTATTAGTGATTGCTGCCTTAGTATGTAAAAGTTAATGTCATTAAACATCACATCACACAAAACATTCACAATTTGACCCCCTTCTTGTGTTGCATTGAAAATTGGTACAAGCGTTTGCTTGATGTCACAAACCACAACAAAGTCTTTCTAATGTCATGTTGAATAATTAAAAAACTCCTGCAAATATTTTGTCCGCTCTTCACAGCAGCATACCTCCTCAACGAATGTTATTGAACACAATCAACCAATATTCAATGGCGTATGATCTTTTTTGTAGTAAAAGTGTTACTCGAACAGTGTACAGTAGATATCGGCTGACGTGACAAAAAATCATTGTTTGGCAACAATACTCGCTGAATGTTAAGTTTAGCCATGACATAATTCCCTTAAAGTTAAAATATTTATAAATCCGACTTAAGACTGTTGCAGATATTTGGTTTGATCAAGCCATAAAAATAGTTTTCCATGAGATTAGTTTATGTATAAGGAATGGTTACTCCAATCAATTATCACAAAAATGTGCCATGAAGTTTGGATACCACAATGTAAACAACCATCAATCACACATTTGCAGACCATTTATCGAAAATTTCAGTTGACAGCCACTTCAGCAAGTAGATCCTCTACTGACAGCTGTCACCTCTCCCAGAGGAAGTGGTAAATAACCTCAATGATGGCACTCGTGAAATTTCCAATAGTGTGAACAGCAGTAACGTCATTTTACAAACAAAGTTTTACTAAAATTAATTTTCAATAAAACTTACGAGGTAAATGCTTCTTTTCACTGGCTAAACAGGTGCCATTCTTCAATGCAGAGCAAAGTCGACATTTTTCGTCGAAGGTAGCAGTTTTGGAAACACTTTTTCGAACATATACAAATTTACGTCCCGCGTACGCAGATCTTGCCAAAGGATGTGGAACGCGTGTCACGTTCCGCAAAAAACCTGTATGGTCAATAACTGTATGGTCAGACTTTGTGCCTATATTTTAATTTCTTTCTTCTAGTTAAGCTGACAAGTGACTCTAGAGTGGCAGGAGATGCTTACTCAAGGTACCGCACCTTATCTCAGACTTTGGTCTTCATCTTATCACTTCCTTTGGTGTCTTGTGCATTCCTTTTGTTCGTTCATCCGTTCGTTCATTCGCCGTCCGTCCATTCGCCGTCCGTCCGTCCGTCCGTTCGTCTGTTACCAACTTTTCTCCGGTGTTTCTAATCCGCGGATACAACCATAATCACCCATACCCACCCATAATCAGCAATCGGCTACCTCATTGGCTGTTATTTCGTATATAAAGGAATGCGCTCGCTTGTAAAATCATTCTAATACACCTTTCCCGGGGTGTTGTTTGGTATTTTATGTTTGAGTGTTTCCCTTAGATATAGATTATTTCCATAGATATATAACTAAGATAGAACTAGATTAATTATACCTCACGGAAAATTTGACCGGCTAAAAACGCCGTACGGCCCGGTAATCGTAAATTTGGCATGCTTTTTCCCTTCGATATGGTTGACGTCTCCAGAAAGTTTTAAGTCACGAGACCTACCCAGTCCGACGCTAGGGGAGGGGGTCATTTACGGTCCTGTAGCGCCCTTCCGTCAACTTTTCAGGACTTTGGACCACATTTTTTGGAATCTACACCCAAAAAAAACATCAAATATCAAAACCTACGGGGACGCTCAAGGTACGCTGCAGGACGTCCCCATATGGCCGATTGCTGGGCCGTACTAATATATGCCCCTCGATTTATGGTCCTCCTGATATACACATTCATGAACAACATAGAATATTATCATTTCCTTAATTAAGAAATCATCAACAGATTATTGCATGTTAAATTTTATCAAATCTTCATTTTATTTTCACCGACTCAAAATATATTTACACAAAAAGTATGAATAAAAAATATATTATACACAAAAAGGATGAATAAAAGCTTTCATTCGAGGACAAAAGGCCGAAGAGGACGAGGAATAATCCACCAAGAAAAATATCGAGCAAACAACGGAATCTTTTTTGTGTTCGTATTATTTACTCAAATAAAAATTTTGTTATTTAAAAATGGCTCTGTAGGATGAGTGGGCGGACTAAAGATTAATCAGCGTAGAAGAAAAGGAGAAAATCATTTGATTGAAATTGACAATTGAACTCTTTTTCAATATCCTCTGAATCACACGAAATTTATACCTTTTTCAAAAGAACAACTAAAAGGAGTTTTTTTAATTTTCAAAGAAATGTTATTAAAAAATATAAACGATTTAAAAATTGCTATAGAAATCCGAGATTCAAAAAACGTGTCCATTTTGAAATGTTCTCACCATTTAATGTCTTTTTCTCGATACCACAATTCGAATCGTATCCCCATCGTCCAAGTCAAGGACCAATTTTTCCTGGTTGTTCAATTTTAGCTTTTCCCCGTAACGGTCATATCCCCAAACGTGCACGTCCCGATTATTCAAATCACTTCGTACCAAACATTTGGTCTTGATCGTTGTTCTTGCAGCCAATCGTTTCTGTTTTACAGTGATCTTGCCTGCGTCATTCTCTTCGATTTTGGAGGCTTTGATTGTTACTTTGCATTCTCCATCGGTTTCGTTTCGGATCTCAAGCTTACCGATGGTTGGTAATACGTCTTCAATTACTTGCTCAATTGTCTCTAAAAAGTAAAAAATGATAATTTTAAGCTAAAGTAAAATATGTGAAACAGTCAAAGAAAAATTTATCCTGGGGGTGGGGAGGTCAACATGATAGCATTGGGTATGTTCTATGTTAACTAAACTCTGACACCCAAAAAATCGAATAACGCGGCTTGTCCTAGTCAGTTTCTTTCGCACAAAAGTTAAAAATGAAAAAAAGTCCACATCCGTACACTCTGTAACGAAGAGAAGGTGCAAGGCCAACCTACGAAACATATACAAAGATATTTTAAACGTATGAATTTATGTTCTCAACATACCTTTTTGTGTACTTTGATCGGCACCCATGATGAACAGATGAAGTTGATGAAGTTCTTGACGACGACTTGTGACTTGTAGTTGCCAGAGAATTGAATGAACACGAAAGAGCATGTAAGATATCGATTTGAACTCATGTACAAAAAATTTCGAATGCGCCAGACAAAGTTGTCTTCCGTTTGTCTGTGAAGAAAGGAAAATGAAATCGAACTTCTTTTTCGTTTTTAAACGCCTTTGAAGTCCCGACACGAATAATGCTTTACGGCGTTACAGAGTATCGTCTGGAATCTTTTCGGACGAAAGCAGTCGGAAAAGGGCAAAGAAATTCGATCGGTTTGTTAAATGTTAAAAACCTTTGTAGTTCCGACATGGTGCCTCGAATTGTCTAGAATTTTTTTGGGTCGAAAGCAAAAAGTGGTTCGACCAAGATTTATTTTTATTCCTATTTGAATTTTTCCAGAAATTCATGACCAGACGTATATGACGTAATATTTGGACTGGAATAATTTTAATATGTGTTAATTTATACAGTAGTGGTCGGTGTTATTCTCATTCCCTCGTAATTCGATAGTTAATACGATAATATTGTTACAGGATAGGTCTGAAACTATACTATACTAATAATTCTGCTCCTTTTTTTTATTATGATATTCAGCTTATCATAATTAGTTTTCGGTTTAGTCGTCTAGGATACTAGACTACACGTAATGTAGGAAAAGCCATTGAAGTGCCGACAGTGCGCCAGGTAGAATTGTCGATTCTTCAAGTGTGTTTCATAAAAACCCGGGGGTATTTTGCCGACCGATTTGGGTTTGCCGCTGGGGGCTCGAAAAAGTGTCCCTGCCTGAATAATGAGACTGGAGTTGACTTTTTCTTCTTAAGAAATAATAAATTTGATAAAGTCATAACTGTATGTTGTTATAATGTTGTTATAATGAAGGAACATATATGCGGAAATAAAATCACGTGAAATTTTTCGATTAATCGCGTGCTTTGGTTGCCAGACCTTTGCCCCGGGGGGGGGTACTACCCTTGTCGACCGACGGGGGTGCTCCGCTGAGGTTCGAAAAATGGACCCTACGTGGGACTCGAAATTTGCGAAAAAAGTGACCCTGAATGGGACTGAAATTCCAAAATTTTCTCAAATTTTCTACTTTTTCCCCAAATTTTCCAAAAATAGGCACCCTACGAGGGACTGATTTTTCTATTTTGGTGTTTTTACGACCCTACCTGGGACTCGTGGAGGTTAAAAAAGGTACCCTGACCAGCGGAGCATCCCCGTAACCCATTTTGCCCTAGTACCCCCCCCGGGCCTTTGCTCTACTTTCAATACTTTTGCAACGCTGTGTATTTAAGAAATCCAGCTGAGAAATTCTAGCAAAAAAATCCGATTGGGGCCCAAGGCTATGTCAATTAGTTTCCCGCGCACAATCCATCCATAAAAAAAAATTAAAAAAAAATTAATGTGGACTTGTCGGGGGTGGAATATCAATTGTTAGATCTACTGTCTATTGAATTATTACTGAAAAATATGCCAATTTAAGATTCATACAATAAAAATAATCATTTGATATAAATTAAAACAATATTATATTTTCAAGCTTCTAAAACTACATAACAGAATTTCTTCTTTGTTTGTCTTCTTTGTTCGACGGGGGTCTCTTTTTAAAATTATATTGCTTCAAAATCGATGGTATGCAAATTGAATAACTATTTTTCTTAAATTTCTAAAAAAATGCATTTTTATTCATCTTGGGGAATTGTTAATTCTTTTAGAATTGTTGTTTTTTTTGACAAAATACATCAGTTCCTTAGTTTCATACCCCCGGTTTCTACGATGTACGTTTTCGAAAAGCAGTGAAACTTGAGATGATGGACTTGTAGAGAAAAACGAGGAATCCCAAAATCGCACAAGTCACATGCTACAGCTAAAAGTTGGAATTTTACATGATTCATCAAGATCGAAAGAAATGCTGATTTTAGATTTTAAAAGTACAAATGGTATGAAGTTTCTCTCACTGTTTTCAAAAATGTGTATCAAAATTTAGGATAGGATTACTGTAGTAGTGATTAGAGTTAGTACTACAACTCAATATAATCAAACTACGAAACTAATGATGATGAATGTTTCCTGTCGCCTTGCTTGGGTATAATCTGTCATTTTGAATGTTTATTTTTTCCAATTTATTTTTATCTTTTGAGTCTAAGCAAACAGCTGAATCATCCATCTGCTTTCAGTAATTAATCAACAACAAGGGTCGACAAGGTTAACCTTCATCACCTCAAAATAACAGACTTTCCTGGTGCCTGATCTTTATCAATATAAGTTGGAAATTATAATTCTTAATTCTTAAGTTTTAAAACAATGAACAATTTTTAGCTCAATTTACAATTCGAAAAATCTTCTTTGGAGGCGATGAATGTTATCCCTCGTTGTTTGATGAAAGTAACCCCAGTTGACGGTACCTCCAGAAAAATAACAATAATGTCAAGTCAGCTAGCTGGTTTGGTCACTTTTTACACTGTTTTTCTGATTTGAAGATGTGGAAAATGGGCTGAAAAACAATTTGCCCTGACATTTTCTTTTGAGGAGAGGATTGTGGTTGATTTTTCATAAACTTCATTCAGAAATACTTTTTCTGCCCGCCATTTTTTGACACCTATGTGACACATTCCTGCGACAAACCCAGAATTCTGGGGCTTTTTTGGGTGAAAGACTTTCCTTTTTCACGATTTTCAAAAAATGATATACTGTAGTACTCAAAGACCTTGACTTGTTTATTTACTTCGGTTCTATCACGTAGGTCTCTAAAGGTATTACTTCTTTATTTTCAAGATGAAAGAACTTTTCTCTAAAAGAGTGTATGAAAAGGTGCATTGAATCAGCCTGGAAGTGCGTCTACTCTGACTGCCATTTTGTCTGATTGACGCACAATCTGTTATTACTAACAAGCTTCTTCTTTTATCTAGTAGCGGCCTGCCCAAAATTAAGCCATCTTAGAAACGAACTATTTTGCCAATTCTGGTCATTCAATTTTTCATATTCTCAACTTGAGCTAGAATCTGACAATGTATGCATGTATGTCTGTCCGAAAACTTTGGGGCAGGCTGGAGACTTCAAAAATTATCGGATTTGGCTGAAATTTGGCACACTTGTTCCTTGGGTGAATATCTGGGGGTGTTTTTTTCATTTTTAAGGGCGTGGTCATGAGTTTTCGCCAAAACTAGGCTAAAACTGGAAATTTGCTACATTGGTCACAATTTTACAATTGGGCCTACGAATGATTTAAAAACACTGAAGTTGAGCCCAGTGCGGTTAGCACGTTCGACAGTTGTAAGTAGACTGTTCTCAACTTGAGTTGAGCTACAATCTGACAATGTCTGTCTGTCATTGCATACTTTTTTTATCAATATGACATTGTTATTTTTCAAGATATAAAAGAGAACAAATTCTTTAAAAGAAAGTGTTGGGAATGGTATCAGCATAGCCAGTATTTGTCATACAATCTCATTTTCCTTCTCTTTTATACCAAAAACAAGTTAATAGTACTAGCCCAGACTGTGTGGAGTGCTTAGCATCGCCTTTGTCAGAAGGTTGTCCTTGCTTTGGCACACAGTCTCTCACGCTCAATCAAAGACATTTAATACATTGCATACTTTTTTATCAATATGACATTGTTCTTTTTCATTTTCAAGATAAAAGAGAACAAATTCTTTAGAAGAAAGTGTTCGGAATGGTATCTGCATAGCCAGGGGGGTCAGTGGACAATACAGCAGCATGTATCCTGGGGTGGGGTGGGTCGAAATTCAAAATAAAATAGGGTTAGAAATTTATTCAATTAAGGACATTGATAGATTTTTGCCAATGAGGGCACTGATTTTGTTTTGCTCAAAAATCTGCTTCTCAGTCTTATCTAATAGTACTGAGTACTGCTGAGCATATAGTAACAATCAAAAATTATTCCTTTAGTCAGATTTAGTTGGTCAAAGAAATTCATAAAATTAAAAAGAGTTTAGTCAAGGCAAATATTGTACAGTACAAGAAAAATGTTATGAAAGCATTTTTAATTCTTAATTTTTAGATTCTTCGCTTTCTCTCAAACAAATAACTAAACTGAACAAATATAAACAGATAAAGAGTTGAGAAAATTAAAACAAAATTAAACATACTCCAAGTGTTTTGGGAGCTTTGAGATATGTTGAGATCAGACTAAAACAAGATTTTTTTCTCATCGTCTGAGATCTTATAGTTATGGCCGTCACCACATATACATGTTGCATATTGGACAAGTAATTATCTTGTCTGTGCAAGGTGTGCATTTGGAAGCCTTGTCCCGAAGTTTCTTATACTTAAAAAAATAAATGCAATTTGAAACAGGGTTAAAAAATGTTTTCTTGCCGCTTTGAGATGATTTTTCAAGAGAGTGAGCACCCCTCTTTACCACAGAATCCACACAGCTTTTGAGTGACGGCAATCTCATTATTCACAATATGTTTTCCCACGTGAGCACCCATAGATTTTGGCTCTACCATGATTCTACAAATTTTACATTTGATTTTTGAGCTTTCACCGACAGAAGATGACGAGAATGATGCGACATAAAAAAAGTGTTAAAGGGCAACTCATTAAACAAAACAGCACAAAACAGAATGTAAAAAGTTATAATATAATGTAAGAGTTGCCTGGAGTTATTGAATCAAAAACACAGATTTCCGAGAAAACAAGCTAGACGTTTGACCCTTTGTCTTTCAGTAATAACTACTTTTTAACAACTCATATAATAAGAATACCAGAGTGAAATTTTAGGTTAAGATTGACAGGCCTATTGTTCAAAGCAAAAGAAATATATAATAATAATATAATAATCCTCAATCCTCATCCATCCATATACCCTACTATCCAATCTTACTGCAGCACTATTTCTAAAAAAATGTGTGTATAATAATGTTGGATACATCAACCTGCAACAACCGATAATCTAATTTTAATGCAAACATATACCAAACATAGAAATAAAAGAATATTTCTTTTTTTACATACAAGCAGTTCTATATAGAACATAATAGAATATTCGAACAAAATATAATTTGAACATTCGAAAAGTCGAGTGAAGTTCTAAAGCAGGCCTTTATATCGCGCTAAAGAAAAATTACCTGTTTTAATAATGAAAAACAACATAAAAAACAAAAGTGTAATGTAAATAAACTCTATTCCTGTATCAAAAAAGGTCACGCGAGGTTTCAAATAGGGGTATGGGATGTATTTTAGATTTTGCTTGATAGTATTTTGTACTATATAGGGGATGTTGGGTGTATTTTAGATTTTGCTGGATAGTATTTTGTACTATATAGGGGGGTGTTGGGTGTATTTTAGATTTTGCTGGATAGTATTTTGTACTATAGGGGAGGGTGGGTATCCGAGAAGGAAAAAGTCTGTAAAGTACTGTCCCATGCCGCTGTATTGTACACTGACCCCCCCCCCGGCATCGCCAGTATTTGTCATTCAATCACATTTTCTAAATCAAGAATAAAGTTGTTGTTGGTTTGGGGCTAAAGCTAAACTAACCCACTTTGCAATCAAAGTTTTTATGAAATTGGGGTTTGGGAAAAGGGCTGTGTAGAGTGCTTAGCATCGCCTTTTTAAGGTTGTCCTTGCTTCAGCACACAGTTCCTTCTCTTTCATACCAAAAATAAGTTGATAGTACTAGTCTAGACTGTGTGGAGTGCTTAGCATCGCATTTTGTCAGAAGGTTGTCCTTGCTTTTGCACACAGTCTCTCACGCTTAATCAAAGAAATTTAATACATTGCGTACTTTTTATCAATGACATTTGTTCTTTTTTATTTTCAAGATAATAGAGAACAAATTCTTCTTTGAAAAGAAGGGAGGTCGTCAGTAGTCCGACACTTTCTAGTCCGACAGTAAAAATGTCCGTCGTTGGATTTGACGAATGCGTCAGTATTCTGACAACAATTTTGTCCAATAACGAGTCCAAAAAAAAACATTTTAAACGAAATATGAATCGCCGAAGAGGAGGCACATCTTTTATAAACAACCATATGCTTATAAAAATGCAAAGAGGTTGGGCCCCTAAGCCCAACTTTTCTTAAATTTTGGGGAGCTTATTAGGATTAGGCTTTCATATGTCAAGAAATTGGATTTAGCTGTTTTTACGACCCTTCTATTTTTTTTTGGGGGGGGGCTAGAGTTAAAGTTTGTGATTTGCAACCCTTATGGCATAATTCTGAACATGCAATAAGGAACCCTTCAAGGCCGTGCATTCTTTTTTGCTATAAATTATCTTTACGCAAATTTGATTGGTCCTTTATTTCTAACTTATAATGTCAAAAAACTCTTTTTTTTGCCTGACAGAAGGAGGGTACCATCACAGGTTAAAGTTGGCTCAAGCAGATTTTCATAAAAAATATTTTTGGCTGAAAAAACGAACCTTCATCTATTAAAATCACCATTATAGATCAATGTTCTTAGCTAAAATTATTATTTTTATTATTTTTTTAAAATGAAAATTTCGCGTTGGAGCGTGATTGTTTGAGTTCTCTAGAATAGAAACACTTATTATGCTCAGCATTTTTCTGATAGTGGATTTTTTTAATAAAAAAAAGTGTTTGAGAGCTTTTGGATCTACTTGAAGGTCCTATAAATTAACCGTTGCCCATTCGTTCGTTGTGATGATGAGCTCATCCAATTGTTCTAATATTTTGCACCAAGAATTCAAAATGGTAAACCGTCCGATGTAGCGGAGCCTAATTTAAAAAAAATTGAGGTCAATTTGGGACAAAATATGCCTAAAAATTAGGTTTTTTGAGATTTCCTCCAGTTTGAATCATTAAAATGTTTATGATTTTTTGCATAAAAATAGACCTCCATCATATAGAAGGGATGGTCGAAGCAGATATTAGACCAACTTACGGTATATCCTTCATAGCAACTATCTTGTCTGCAAAGAAGTTAGAGTGATATTAAACATCTTACCCAGGAGTTTTTATTTATAAACAGAAAAAAGACCAGTTAGTTGCTATGACGTAATTAGACAAAGTATGGCGGCATTACACAAAGTTATGATATTGTTTTTTGTCCTGCTGATGAGTTCAAAAATTCTTTGGGAAAAATTAATGCTCCATGTCAAGTAGTTTTTAAAACTAAAAAATTAAAAATCGTTTTGCCAAGTTTAAAACCATCCGTCCCGACTTCGTTAAAAAGCTCTCTGGTTTATCAAATTAAATGTCCACGCTGCAGTGCGTGCTATGTCGGTTTCACACGCCGACATCTTATCAGCAGAGTAAAGGAACACGGACAACCGAAAAAACCGGTGGCAAGACACATGGATGCTTGCAACCACACCCTAGATATGGACGACGTCAGTATTTTAGCACGTAGCACTCGTACAAAAAACGTCAAGGCTCACTTATTGACTCTTGAGGCTCTTTTTATTGCACAATTAAAGCCTTCAATTAACACGAGAGACGAATACAAAAGCCATGAATTAGTCATAAAACTATTTTGATTTTTTTTCTTCTTTTTTTTGTCACTTAAGAATTAGCTCTCATTTAATTTGGTTTTGTGGGTTTTTTTTTTTTTTTTTTCAATCAATCTTTTTTTCTCTTTACAGTAGGTTATGTGTAGTTGTAGTGTGAGATGTATATGATGTTTTTACTCTAGATTTTAATCTTGTTTTTCTTCTAATTTTCAGCCTGATGATGATCTTAAAAATGATCGAAATATATTCCAAAAAATAAAAATCAAAAGGATTGTTGGTTCCTCTTTATGAGAAAATGTTTCAAAGGAACTTAACTAGACACTTACTCAGGTTCAAATATTTTGTCAATATTTGGTAGTACTTCTTTTTTATCAACTTTCACCTTTCGCAATTTTTACAGTTTGGTTGGCTGTCCAAAATATGTCCCAGTTGCGATTGTCAATTCATTATTACTCTTTGTCAGATGATTTGGTATATTTTCTTCTTTTGCCCAGGTTTGCACGCCTGTATGCCATAGAACCTAAAAATGACAAATACAACAAAATTTAAATCTGATCACACCATTCAAGAAAAAGATTTGGAACATTTTCGTAGGTCAAAATTATAATATTCTCACAATTCTTTTCAATTCATAATAGAATGACAAATAATCTACAAAAGGGCACAAATTAAGTTGACAAAATAAAATCTGCAAAAAATCAGGTGAGTAGGAAAATGTTCTCAGGTATTTGACGTACATGATAAAGATTGGATGCTCTTGTGCTTTTTCTGTCAAGGATTTTCACAATGCCTTGTGTTTCGATAGTCTTGTCTTCATCCTTTCTCTCTTCATCCAAACTGTCTGTAAAAGTTGTTGAGTTTTCCCAATGTTCTTCACACACGTTATACTTTTTCATCGGAGTATTCATACATCCTATAAATTATAATATTTTTGGAATGCAATTCATTGAGAGTTAAAAAGACTAAAACATAGATGAATCAGATTTTAATGAACTGGTGTTTTGGTTATAGAAATTCTAATAAAGTTAAATTGAACGAAGTAATAATCATTTAAAGTTAATACCTGTTTTGATTTCAGCTAAGTATTGTGACATCTTTGACGACATGCCTTCATGTCTCCATCAATCACCAATACATTTTTGCAACCAGGAATGTCACATTTATGAGCTTGAAGAGATGAAACAAAACATTGATAGAAAGAAAAAAATAAACATAGCAAAGAACTTGCTATGTAATTTCATAGTTGCAAATCTTAAAGTGGTTTCAGAAAAAAATGTTTTTACTTTATTTTTCTCAACATTAGATCTTTTCTTTAAAACTCTTTGGGTCATGATAATTTAGAAAGGAAAAAAACAGCATCAGCATGAAACTAAGTATCACTTTAAACTGTAAAATTAATTTTGAAATCATGACTCACCAATCCATTTTGTCACAAATTTTGATATATTTGCTCAGTAACACTGTCAAGTAGATTGTTTCTGTTTGTAATGGATTGGTCATCCAGTTTGATTTCATACTTGGTGCTTAGTTTTCCCACTGCATACAGTAGAAAAGCATCTTCAAACCTACGTCTATCAAGTTGCTTCCTTTCATCTTTATGTGCATTTTTTGATGTTATAAATTGGTAAGATATAAGGCATTAATATTGTTTAAATTGTTCAATTCAAATTTTAACAGGTTTCACAACTTATAACTTTCAAAATTTCAATGTTTTTTTAAATAATCATATTTTCATGAGAACTAATATCTGTGGATTTAATTAGTTTCCGCAGTTGTCAAAAGCTTTTTTGATATCTAGCTAAAATATTCCTAGAATCCATCATGATTGCTTAAAAGTTCAATTCCCAATTAACCATTTGTTTTTTATATTATCTTGTCAAAGTTAATAGGACTTGCTGTTAATGAATACCTTTGTCTCTTTGGGGTGTTGATTTCTTTGGGCAGCAAGTGATATCTCAGTGAGTTGTTGAAGATTTCACATTTTGCACGGAATGACATGTGATAGATGACTAGCTCCACTCGTATTTTTGCAACATTTGAATTGATACTGCTGTATCCTCTGTATTCAAGAGCCATCTACTTTGCAAGAATTCTGAATTTAGAATTCGTTTTCCAGCTCTTGAATAAAATGTGAGGTTACAAATCTGTGAGGTTACAAAATTTGCACCTGCTTGTAAACCTCCTAAGTTTATTTGATCCGTCTTCAGAATAGCCAATAGCAATCTTGTAATCACCATTCAACAAAAGTTTTTTGGAACATATTTTACATTTTTCTTGAGGAATAATAAAGTCTGTAACAATTTTTCTAACATTTAACGTGCCCTTCAAGGAGTCGGTGATGTTCCTTCCCTTGGTAACAAATGGTTTAAGTTCCCATTCGTCCTGTGGTGGCTTCCCCAAGACTTCTATGAAGCAAAAGGTAGATGCTGGCTGGAAAATGTACATGATTTCTCCAATTTTTTCGTATAATTCAGTAATCAAGTATTGATTTCTACTATTTAGTAAATTCATATAAAATAAAAGAAAGTGAAGTTTAGTTATAATTACCAATTATGACTGAAATTAAAAGTGAAATCTTCAAAAGTCAGTTTGACTTTCATTTATTTTTGAAATCATTCTATCCAATAAGCGATCTGGATACAAAAAAGTTCAATGTGGTGTTCAGAAGACAAAGAAACATGACACTGTTTAACACAAGAGAAAAAAAATACAATATATTTAAAAAATGTTTTAACATTTCTAGTCATAATACAAAAGGATGCAAAAATTTAATTTCTCTTCAGTTTTTCTTCTCTAACTCCTCTTTATCTGCATCAAGGCAGACAATTTGCATGAACAATTCTTCAATTTGGATCTCCAGTTGCTCTTTTTCTTTCATTAGCTGCTTTATAGTTGCAGTCATACTGAAAACAATATTTTAAAAGATAATTAGGAAATTGTTTAATTGCTGGGAAAATAATATAGTTACACTCATTATCCGTCGTTATTTGTGTTATACCCAGTAGGTGTCTCTATCAGAGACTAAAGACTAAGTTAATTTCTCTCGAGTATTGAAACAACAGAACTTTTAAATTTAATAAGATGATCATACCGCTCTATTGCTTCCAAGAAAGATGTATCCACATATAATGGAGTTGTTCTTCTGCCAGGTGATTTGCAAGCTGGACAGTGACACCATTGATCAAACCATAAAGTTATACAGCTGGAAATTAATTTACACTTTAAATGCAAATGACTGAGACACACTTGAAAATCTTTTGAGTAAAAGGAATTTGCATTGGAAGTAAAATTTCCAAAAATTCGTTCTTAAAATCAGCATGATCCATAAAGATTAAAAATCAAAATCTTCTACATTGTTCTAAATTGAAAAGTTATTGAAGAAAGTACGATTCCAATATAAATTTAATTCTGATTCATCTAATATAATTGAACTGCAGACTGTTTTTGAAAAAGTGAGGTGAAAAATATCACATATCTCTAAGATTTACTATATACCTTTTGCAAAACACCATGTCCACAATGCAATACAAATGGCCTTTAAGCACCATCACCTTTCATGGATGTGAGACATATACCACACTGTAATAGGAAAAATAATATTTTTCATCTGACTGGTGTAATGTACCTTTAATCATGGACAAAATATTTTAAACAAAAGGAGATTTCCCTGCAAAATGACTTTCAAGCGCTTTAAATTACTTCTGGAACTCTAAGTTTTAACATGAGACTGCAGACTCCAAATATCCAATGAAATAAAGTAGAAATACTAAAATCACAATCATTACCCAAAGTCTAAATATTTCTACTATGATTGTTCAACATAAAAACTTCTAAAGACTCACTGGGAAAAATTGGTCATTTACTCCTCCATGAGCTTGATGAAAATTGTTGACATTCATGTTGTTTTTTTATAATTTTTGATATTCTTTAAAGAAAAAACGGAAGTATGAAATTGTATAAACGTACAAATAATAAAATTGTCTTTCATTCTCTTTCAATAAGAAAATTGAGAAGAAATTTGTTTCATAAATGCATTTTCATAAAAATGTAACGCTGAAGGCTTCAGAAGAACAAAGAGGACTTGCATGGTATGTTATGCAATTTCTAACAATAAAAACTATTTAATCAAAATAAACTTTTCTCACTGAATTAAACTTGAGAATTTGTTTGTTCATAAAGTGGATAATCCTAAAAGTTATTAAACCTGGGGGAAAATGTACAGTGGTATAAATGACTTAGACCTAAAACAAAGCTTTTTACATAAAACGTCTCTTAACATATTGAGCTAATGAGTGGAAAAAATTTGTAAATTTTGTGAATTTCATGACCCTTATTGGGACTAAATTCATTGCTTTTAGAGACAAAAATTGAAATTTTCTCATTTTTCCAACCTTTAGTGGGAGTGATTGATTTTTTAGAACCCTTGGTTATTAGCATTTGATGATCTGACTGGCAGCTGATTTGCTTATAATGCGATTTATGCTGTGTCTGTTTCTGCCGTCGCTTCTTCTGCACCTCTCTTCTTTGCATTCATGAAGCATTTTGAATGAGCTTCGCTATGAATATAAGGGTAATGCTATTAATATGATTGAATTCAAGTGTAATTCACTGGTATAAATTTTACCAAGTTTGCATGTTGCTTATGTGGCCTAACAGTAAAGTACAAAGTGAGGCAACACATCTTTTATTTCTCTCATGATTAATACCCGAATGAGAGGGCAATCAGTTACATAACTTAATCAGTTTGGAATATCTACAAATAACTTATAAAGTCCATCCTCAAGGATTTAAAATTCAATATTATAATTTTTTGGATTTTGGAATAAACAGGGTCGGTCAGGCCCGCAGAACAATAACTTAAATTTTTTTTGTCTCGCCTTACATGATAAAAAGAGAAAAAAATAAAAGAGAAACAGATTTCAACTTACCTTTCAAGGTTCTTTACTTCAAAGATGCCCCTGTATTGCTCCACAGAAATTCCTCATGCTTCTAATGGAGCCTTCATGTCGTCTGCATACGTTGACTTTTAGAAGTAAAGTATCTAGGAATCAAAAGCAAATCTGAATTTTATAAAATTATGAATCGTGCTTCAATCCTGTTTTCGAGATGAAGGGTCAAGTTATATTCAGATGAAGATTTGCAATTTTATTTTTCAAGATATAATAATTATTTAATACACGGTAAAAACTTAAAGCATTTCAAAATTATTAAAGCTAAAAGTCTACTTAGATTATGCCCGTTGTTTGCAACTCTAACTTTGACCGTACCAAAACCTTCACTTTCAAAATTGCTGCAAGATATGGTGCCTGTGTATGACCTTTAGGGGCCAATTTTCTGACTTTGTTGTTTTAGTCAAAAGTGGGGCTGATACTACTTGCCCAGAAGTTGTCAAAATCAGCTGTTTTGCCATTTTCTTCTTTGCCTCTGGACTTTTCGTTTTAACATTTGGATTTTCTTCCTCCTTTTCACCATGAATACATGCTTAAATAAACAATAGTAAATTTGTAGTTAAGTAGTAGAACTACCTAGGTGAATTTTTAAACTTAGATAGTTCATTTTGTCAAATCCATTATCTCGAAATATCATAAAATATGATTTGTCTCTTTTTCAGACGCCTGCTCAAGAGCATTGATCTTTAAAATTCTATAGTTTAAATAATTAAAATTACCTGATTGGCTCAAAGAAATGTTCACCAAAATAATTGCGAGGTCGACACTTTCTTTGCTCACTTTGATGCTTGCTTCCTAATTGCAAAAAATATTTGGGTTGTTTAAATTGCTTTTTTGGCCCACTCCTGAAAGTCCTGTCTCAATTGTCATAAAAGAAGCTTAAACGCTTGCACTTTATTACCTGTATTTAAGAAAATATTAGCAAAATTAAATTCTTCACTTTAATTTATGATCATGGGTACATTTTGGACAAATTTTTCTGAAAAGTCAAATATTTTTTATCACAGAAAATAATTTTGAAATACCTCGCTCACTTCCCCTTGGTGCTCAGCAGCCCCGTCCAGCATTGCAACAGTGTTAACGATATCGTTAAGAATATTGTTTGCTTCTGTTGCAACAACTCCAGTTAGCATGCACCTGTTCATCATTTCAATGACACAGGCCATTCTGATTACATGTGATTTCCTAGTTGGGATTTCCCACCTCAACGCACATATCTTATTTATTTTCCACCAAAATAAAACGATATATACAGAGGTGGGTGACAGTGCCCGGAAAATTAGTCCATTTTAGACTACTGCAATCTGATTGGTTAAAATAAATTGAGCGCTGGCCTCACTAACCCGGAGTTTCATATTTGCCGTGATTGAGTTTTTGTTTTAGTTAGTGCAACCACGAGTAATGTTTACATCAAAACGAAAGTTCTTTCAGTTCAGCGACACACAACACAATCAAGATGGCTTCTGTGATCAGAGATGATGTCGATGCTGCATTTCAAAGGTGAATTCTTCTTTTTCGATCAAACCAAAACAACTGGAAGCCATAACCAACATCATCAATGGTCATGACACGTTGGCTATTTTACCCACGTCTTATGGTAAAAGTACGATTTGTCAGCTTTTGCCAT
This sequence comes from Clytia hemisphaerica, assembly GCF_902728285.1. Taxonomy (NCBI): domain Eukaryota; kingdom Metazoa; phylum Cnidaria; class Hydrozoa; order Leptothecata; family Clytiidae; genus Clytia; species Clytia hemisphaerica. The sequence continues at coordinate 1,117,200 of NW_027103240.1, read as the reverse complement.
CAGTTTGCAAAATGCTTCCTGGTCAACCAGACCAGGCCATCATTGTTGTTTTTTCGCCACTGAAGGCACTGATTCCAAATCAGATTGAAGAGGCAAACAATCTTCGTAAATCGCTGAACCTCCGTGCCTGCTCATTGGATGGAACTTACAAAGAAATTGTTTCTGGCCAGTTCAATTTGATTATTGACACTCCCGAAGCTTGGCTGAACAATCACTGGAAGGATGTGTTATCTTCCCAGTATTTCAGTAAAAATGTTAAATGTTTTGTTGTTGATGAGGCACACAAGGTCGCATGGGGAACTCCCTCTTCTAAAGATGGAGAAGCTTTTCGAGAGGCGTTTGCTCGTATTGGTTCCGTGCGTTCATTTTGTTCAGAAAATATTCCTGTGTTGGCCTTGAGTGCAATAGCGAGTGCCTCACTAAAAACCGAGATTTTTTATCCCGTTTCTTAGTGAGTTCCACTTTGGTGCGCTTTTGAAAATAAGGAACCAAACGGTGGAGGGTGCGATCGGTCTCGGGCAGATAGTGGGCCCTTATATGTAAACTCCATGGCGGACAGACCCAAACAAATCAAAACAAATCATAACAAACCAAACGGTGGTGCGCAAAATGGTAGACCTCTAGAGTGAGGAGCGTTGGAGATACAGACGAAAAAACATAAACAAAGCAATGCAAGGGAATCTGTTTTTGTTTTGGTTCAAAGGTTTGGCAAATTTTTTAGACAGCCAAAAAAAGGAAAAAATACAGCAGTCAGTCAAGTTTTGCAGTGTTTTTTTTTTTGTGTAGCACATGAAATATTTTTAAATGAAGGAAGTTTTTTTTATCAATGATGGATGAATTATTAACAAGTAAGTTTGATAGTTATACAGCTCAGTAACTTTATTTATTTTTCTCTAATTACACATTGTATATATCTAGTTAAAAACTATGAAAGAGACAGTAGATAGATGGTTTAGATTTTATGTTTATGAAAGCCTCTACTGAAGAGATGCAAACCTTAAACATAAGACTTATTCCATCGTCCTTGGTAAAATAGTGTTAAGTCTGGGTCCGAATCCTGTGGTAGACAAAACTATAAACATTTTTAAAAACCTAAAACATTATAAGGGTACAAGAGGTCTCTTTAATTTATCAAAAACAGATGAAATAAACCATATGTGAAATAGACCATATGTGAAATAACCTCCTGTACCATGGAAGTGGCAACTCGTCTACTAGCCACGCTTAGCATTATTTGACCGGGGACAAATTTTTATTTCATTATTAGATCCAGATATTGAGTGGTCAATAGAGGTAGAGTCAAACTGTGTTGCATGTAAAACACCAGTTCCAGTCAGTGGAAAGCATGTTTATAATGTCAATCCAGTGATAAGATCTGCTGATCAGTTCTTGCCAGAGCCAGTGCTAGATCGTATCGGAATAGCCAGTCAAGGTGGTGATGATAAACTTTGCAGAAAGTGTAGAGATTCGTTATTCAAAATAAAAAATTTGTTCGCAAAAATTTCAACTTTACGAGAAGAAATGATCAATCCACAACAGAAAGAACTTGAGAAAACCAGGCCAATTTCCAACTGCTCTGTCCCAACTCCCATGTGTAAACCCAGCGACAATACATGTAATTCCAAAAACACTTCTGTTGATTCTGATAATTCTCACCTCCATACTGGTGTGAAAATAACATCGCAAGGATGGTCAAAGGAGCGTACACTACCTCCAGAACTTGCATCTATAGGGAAGGCCCTTTGTCGTGGGAATATCAAAGATGTGGTTTTGGCAGCATACAAACAGCCTAAAATGAAGGAAATTATACATAAATTGGTCATCAAAGACGTACAAAAAGAAGCAGATGACATGTGCTGCAAGAAAAAACCATCAATCCTGAGAACAACTCAAAAATCAAAAATGAAAATATTTAGCTTTCAAGATTTGGTGAAAGAAATGGAAAACAAAGCCCCACTCAGCAAGAGTTTGTTAATGGCGATTGCAATCAAGAATGAGAAAGATTACCTCGCAAACCATTGGAAGGCATCAATATCGTCTGCCATATGTGTTCTACTGAAAAACCGCTGTTGCCATATGAATGCATATCAAATCCTCATCAATACCATTTTGCAACATTCAAGTCATACCGTGAGTCAATCAATTTATATTTATTCACTAAAATGAAAAATGGGAAACAAGTCTATATTTTTTGTGTGAATTCTTGTTTGCCTTTAGAATATTCTGTCATAATTTCATTTAAGCTTTGCTGTTCAAATAGTAGCTAAAAATAAAGAGAACTGAAGACAATTCTATCAACAACTACAAAAAAGGTTATTATTTAATAAATAGTTTTTTCTTCAACGTTTACTAACGTACAAGTCTATATTAATCTATCTATTCCTGTGTTAACCATGCACAGGAGACTAAATAAAAAATTATCATTCTAGTGTAAAGGAACAAATTTTAATGAAAAATTATTCAAAATTTCATTAATTCCTAAGAAAACTTAATTTTTGCAAAGAAATAATTATAAATAGTCTAGTAGCTATCATAAAACACGCCATTTTTTATTTTTCCTTTAGAATACAATCCGCAGGTTACAGCCTCTACGTCTTACCACTTCAGTTACAACCTATTACAACAAAATGAATGAGTATGGTGTAGATTTTGATAAAAAGCTGAAAGACAAGGTTGAAGTTGAAACAGAGAGAATTGCTCAAGAAAATGAGGGAAACCTCATTCAAGTACTGTGCAGGAAGAAGATACACACACTAAAACGCGTTCCAAGGATATCTCTTGATAAAACCGCAGAAATCCCAGTCAAAGTTATTAAGTCACAAAAATTGGGAAGATTTAACATAGCACCAGATAGTGACAGCGATGAAGAGCAAGAGCGCCAACACAATAGATTTTCTGATCATAAAGTAACTATTGACTATAATCATTTCAAATGAGACTTTCACGTACTCCTTGTTATTCATTATGATAGAATGATACTTCTCCTTAAAATGAACTTGGAGACTTTTTTTGCTTTATAAAATATGAATTTGTGTCATTACTTTAAAATTAATGGATTAATTTTCCTTCAAAAATACAAATTCACTAAGATTTGAAGTTTTGAAGTAATTAACCCAAATATCTATTATATATAGTTTTTTTTTCTTTGAAGCTCGAATTACGCAGTGCTGTGCTGAAAATACCTTCAAAACCAACAAAGTCCCGGCCAGTTGATAATGGACGCAAGGTGACTATCGATAATCTGGACAAGAAACAGACAACCCATGATGAGACCCTTGAAAATAAGGATGAGGTATGGCAGTTTCAAATCTGTTTTAATCCTTTAAAACTTGATTTTGTTGGAATACATATAAGCGATAATTACTGAAATTTATCTATTCATCTCATAAATTTTGAATAAATTTCTTTTTATTTCATATCCTTTTATTCAGTTTGTGCATTGGACATCCTGGATGTCAACTGAGAACAGATGTCCATGCAATGATTTTTCTGATGTCAATGACAGAAGTTTAGAAGACTTGGAAAATTCAATTTTTTTGTCGAGTGACGCAGAGCAATTAATTCAAAGAAAGAATTACATTTCCCTCATTGGTCGGGTTGTAACCAAATATATACCTTGTCTGAAATTTCTGGAAGATCACACGGACAAGCATATAGAAAATCGATATTCACATTTATTATCAGAACCTACTGAAACTGTAAGTTTAGAATACTTTACTTGGTTAAAAGCTTTGAATCTTTCATTGTTGTTTTTCTTATCAAAATTTAATCATAAAATGCAAAAAACTTTGATAGATAATATGAGCAATTTCATAAATAATCCTCCAAAAAGATTTTTTACACTACTACAAAAGTGGATATAGAATAAAGGGTCATAAGTTCTTTCTATTTTAGACATTCCTTGGTGTCCTATTTGAAAACGAGAATACAAGTGATGGTATGCTTAACATATTGGGTGAAATTCAAAAATTCCAACCACGTTATGAAAAAGAGGGTGGAGAAATTGTTTGTAATGAATTGGGTATTGTTGGTAAGTAGAGCAATCCAAAGTAAAAAAAAAATACTACCTTAAGGGAACTTTTTTTGGCAGGAACTAATTTTGGCGGGCAGCAAATATCCTAAATGGTTTCAATTTTGACGGGAACTTATTTTGGCGAATAGTGAATTTTTTTAATTTTTTTAATTAAGTTCCCTTAAGGGATAGTAACAACTGCCATTATATTTCATATTGAGTGTTTGTGAGGATTTAAATGACAGGAACTATTTTTTTTTCTTCAGGAGATCAGCTTACAATAGAAAGAGGAGTCAACTCATTGCTGGAAGTGGCAAATGGCTTTGATTCAGAGCAAAGAATGGAAGGCTTACATTTTGAGGTTGCAGATTTCCACACATCAATGAAACTGCTCCAGGTTAGAAAATTAAAATGCAATTCACCTAGATTTAAAAAATTAGAGTCTAAATTTGACCATGATCTGCTTTAAAATATTGTATTAAAAATATGACATTTCATACCAGATTGGCATGGATCACTTTTTCGATGGCAAGTCTTTCATGGAAAAAACACCCTGTTTAGTGACAAGATTGCAATTGATAGAAGAGGTGTTGGGAAAGAGGTAAAAGATCGATACAGTGCTGTCAAGAAATTTATGGACGTTGAGGTAATTTTAATTCAATTGGATTATTTTATTGTGCTGCAACTCATATATCTTTTCTACAGAATATGAAAGATACTGTAAAGAAAGTGCATACAAAACCTCTCAACTTGTCCCAATTTTTTTTCTAGATCGATTCGAAATTAGTGGCTGGTGCATGTGTGATAATGGGAATGAATAATATTGACGATCAACCATCAGAGGAATATAAAGACAAGCTTGAAAGACTTAGAAAAAGCGATGATACCAGTCTAAAGAAGATTTTTCTTAAAACATTGTGTGGCAATATAATTGATAAATTTATCAATAGGTGTGTTTAATTTAAAGACAAATTTGCAATATATACAAAGCTCTTTTCAATCCAAGCTTTGTGTTGTTTTTTTTTACCAAAAGGAACTACAAATTATCAGTCTTTATAGAACCTCTTCTTCTTAAAGCCTTGCATATAATACTTATCTAGCTCTAAAATCAAATAATCTTTATTGTTTTATATTTCAGAACTGAAAATGTCAAACATTGGAACAACTCCATTCACGATTTAAAGTCAGAGTCGACTGAGTCCCATGTGACCAGTGATGGAAAATTTAAATGTCGTTTTGAAGGATGTGATAAGTTATTTAAATTGGATGGTGCAACACGACTCACTCATGAAAGGACAAAACACAATTTTGTTTACAAGAAAGTGGAATGCAATACATTATCATTTGGTGCAAATCAATCAGATGATTGCTTTAATTATCAGATTGCTTTTTTAGAGTATGGGATAATGTTGAGGAACTTTCATGATGCTATTTCTGAGGCTGATGGTCAACGAATTTTAAGACAATGGAAGTTTTTTTTACTTTATTTTAGAGCAGATGGACATAGTGATAAATATGCACTAGAAAGTCTGTACATCCTTTTTCAGTACTATGCTCTGTTATCCCCGCGTGATGCTGAACGGCTTATTTGGAATCGTAGTGTCAAGTCCAAACAAGGCAGAGGTGGTAACATCCCTTTGGACCTATCCCTGGAACATTTCAATGGTTTGATCAAAGTAGGATTACGTAAAATGGGTCCTAACAACACTAATAAACATGCTGTAGATAGATTTTGCCGTTCCCTTGAGGTGAACAAAGAAATTATTGCAAATTTTTGATGCAATGGTGGGTAAAATGGATATTGGCGGTGGTAACCACAAGAAGGCTGATGTCACTGTTGACTTGAGAAAACTGGTTGGCGAAATGCTTGAAGGAAAAGCTTTGGTCTTTGAAACTGGTCGTCGATTTCAGACTTACAAAAACTTTTCACAAAGCCTTTTGGAAGGTTTAAATTTGAGTGAAACATACAAATGGATTGAATTGCACAAAAAAAAGACAAAATCAGGAATGTTTGCTAGATAAATTGTTATGACTATTTATGTACTTTATTTTAAACAAGGTTTTATAAGAATTATCAATGAGTGAAAATTGATCTTAATTTGCAAATTTGCTTCTGAAACAAAAACATTATGTAAAAGTGGAGAGCAATGAAATGTAAACTATCTAGCTTATAAACAAAAAGAACTTACAAACAAAATACTGTATAATATCGAATGTTATGTTGCAGTTGAAACTATAATACTATTAAAATTCACTTATATTTATGTAATTTTATTAATAATAATCATCATCATCAGTCATATCATCATTGTAAATATTGGAATAATCTGGATCTGACTCAAATTCACTTTCATTTGACACAATCAAACCTTGCCAATGTTCTTCTACAAAATTTTCTTCTAACTCATCATTGTCATCTTCCTTTAAAGAACCACAATCTCCAAAAACCAAGCTAATAGTATTGAGGATTTTCACAGCATGTCGTTTTTTCCAAACCTCAACGTAGTTGTAAACATCAACAAGATTAAAAATTTTATCAACATTTGACATTACTTGCTGAATTTGAAGTTCATTAAAGGAAAACAAAGTTGTAGGCAGTGATAATTTACTTGAAGTTGGTATCATTAAATCATTTCGTAATATTTGCTCAACATCTTCCTTTTGGGATTTGGTGATAGATCTGACCTTTACTTCTTTGATACACATCGATAGATCGTCAAATAACTGAACTTCATGATTTAAATCACATATACAATCCCTTGAACAATAGTCACAGCATTGACACCCAACCATTCCCTCCTCTCCTGAAGCCTCGAAACTTTCACGTAGCTGCCTCCTTCTACAACTCTCCTTATTTTGTACATAAGTTCTCATTTCATCACTTGTAAACAGCATAAGCATGCCATTATAAATTAAGTGGCATTTACTTGGTTCACCATCTCTCCCTGCTCTCCCACATTCCTGAATGTAACTTTCTATTGATCGAGGGGGTCCAAAATGGATGATCTGAGTGATACCCTTTGTATTTACACCCATTCCAAAAGCTGAAGTGCATATCAAAATTTTGATGTTACCCCCTTTGTCAGTCATGTCTTCGACTATGTGTTCCTTCACTGGATCAGGTGTTTTAGCATGAAACATATCTACCCGTCGTTTACGTTCATCAGGTACCGAGCTCACATAGAATTTATTTCCCAAAATAGCTTTGAAATGTTTGTACAATAGTGATGTTTGTTTGCGTGATTGACAAATAATAAGTGTTCGAGGGTAATCATGTAAATTGTTTTGAAATATATCAATGAAGTTGTCAAAAATCTCTTCTACTCGACATTTTTCTACATAGTTGACACTGAATCTAATATTGTCTTTCAGAGGTGATTTTACAACAGAAAATGTATTTGAATGACAGAAAGACAAAAGGGGATAAATTTTTAATTTGTTGGTTGCAGTGACAGTTGCTGATAATGCAATGAAGGGAACATGTCTCAAAATTGAGCGAAGTTGGTCTAATTTGTAGTACCATTTTCTGAACGCATTGCGGTTAGATTGAGAATTCTGATCCAATCCCCTAAAAAAATGTTTGATAGGATACGTTTAATTTCCAAATTATTATAACTTTGAATTGTACGTACCCATCTTTATCTTTATTAATATATAAATACGAATTTGAGCTGATGATGTTTTGTACACAGTTATATATGTTAAAAATTTGTATATAATTCTGAAACAATTTTTTAACAGCATCTTACTTAAAAATGTAGTTGTCACAAAATAAAAAGAAAGATGCCGAAATGAAATGAAATACCTTACCTGTTTTTTATTATGGGCCGAAAGTGTCAAAAGTGTGAATAAATTTTTGCCTTGGTATTGAAAAATGTTTTTAGAGACTCAGGAGTATTTTTTCAATGAACGCTTGAAATGTAACGCAAATTTTGATAATTTCTAAAAGGCTCATCTTTGAAAAACTGACAGTTAGTGGAAGTGTCTTTTTAATCTGCCATGAAGTGTTATAAAATTCCTTATTGAATGATACGTTCTTCTACTAAGAAGTCTAAAAAATGGCGTAGAAACAGAAACTGAAAATTGATTACAAAACATACGTCACAAACACGGAGTGCTGACTTTTAGTTTTAATGACTTGTTCTCACTTGTTTCCGTAATAAAAAGAAAATCGTTATTGTGAACTTTGAACATGCTTTAAATGGAGGTATTTCCACTAACTGACTGAAATAATTTTATATATATTCTTATAAAGTTTCCATAGTTTTAATGAGAATCTTGCTAACTCTTTTTGACAAGAGAAGTGTTTGAAAAAAATGACAGTTTCTTACCATTCAACTATACAATGGGCTTCATCAATTGCAACACCAATGACATTCTCTTTAAATGTTTGGGATGACAATGCATTTCTCCAAACTGGGATATCTAATACTTCCGGCGAACAAAAAAGATGACTGACTGTCACACCGCCCTCATCAGTTATAATGTCATCTAACTTTGTGTGACAGTTCAGGATTTTAGCATTGAATCCTTGCTTTTGGAGGGTATTCATTTGGTCGGCCATCAAAGCTTTCAATGGGGAGATTATTAAAATTGTCGAATAGACCGGTTTGTCTGGGACAGACTCATACATAAAATCATGTATCAGTGGCAAGCTTTGATAAATGAGGCTTTTTCCAAAGCCTGTAGGAACACTACAAAATACATTTTTGCCAGCAAAGAATTGTCTTATGCATTCAATTTGCTCGTCATGAAAATGTTCAATCTCAAAATGTCTACAAGCGAATCTAACACTTTCTTCAAACTTTTCCATTCTAACTGTGTAACTTTTCTCTAAATTAAAAAAAAAGAAGATTACCATGTATTTGCAGCTACCAAAAAGAGTATCTCTGTTTTGTGTTTAAAGCAAAAAGGTAAACAAACTATGTGAAATTCAGCGAAATCCAAAAAAATTCTCCATCGCCAACAGCTCGCAAAGTTAAATAATTCCAGTCAAGACATGATGCATTTATCCATATAGACGACTTGAGCTACGACTGAGTGCGACCTAAGCTCCCGCCACCACGGCTGTTGAAAGCTACGGCAAAATCGCGATTGCCGAGAACAAAATCGGAGCCCGAAAACCCGGGCTCCAAACATTCGAAAAAGTCGCAAAGTGTAATAGACGTTAATTGCGTAGAAAAAACGCGGGTGACGTCTAGTATAGGCTATGAGTGCAACCGTTGATAGAGACTACACCCAATTGATTGAAGTTTCATGTAGTTTATCTTCTTATTACAATGTGTGTTTTCGTGTAGTGACAGACCAAATTTGCGTCTTTCTTTGGTTAAAATGAAAGAAAAAAATGTTTTTTATGGGTGTTTGACTGGATTATAGAACAGGGTATTGGTTGTCCAAAAGTTTTGATATACTGTTACTCCCAGGAATTGGCTGGCTGGTTGTTTCAACAGTTCATAGTTGAACTGGGACCCCATGCATACAAGGACAATATTGAATTACACAAAAATCTTTTGATTTCAATGTATCACGCTGACACTTTTGGTTATAAAAAAGCTATGAATTGTTTGACAAAAGGAACTGGAAATGTTCGTATAATCATTGCTACCAGTGTACTTGGTTGTGGTGTCAACTGCAAAGATTTGTCGTTTGTCTTTCATTACGGTCCAGCTCATGGCTTGGTTGAGTATTGCCAGCAGATTGGACGTGCCGGAAGGTCTGGCGAAGCAATCTCTCATGCCATTTTGTATGCATACCCAAAAAGTTCATCAGTTATTTCAAAACAAATGAGGGACTACATCAGTAATGGGAATTCCTCATGTTTGAGAACACGATTGTTCTCTCCATTTAATGCCGATGGCAAAAATTATGTGAATGTGGATTAGACGATTGTTGTAAGCTATATTCCTTTGAAGATATGGAAAGGTTGACATCTAAACCTGCTGATTTTAAAATTGTTCTCAGAGAAGTTTCACAAGAGGACAAATTCAACCTATCAGACTTGCTGAGAAATTTTCATAGTGATTTTGATGAATCATTACATACTGTTCCTTCAGCTTTTTTGAGTGGACTGACCACACCTATTCTCAAAAAGATTATTGAAGAATTACCTTACATTGACTCACCAGAATACTTACTCAACACGTGTATTGCTGATGAGATTTGGGCCAAGGATATTTTTAACGTTATTAAGAATTATTTTGAAGGTGAATCAAACCCACCAAAGAAATTAAAAACTGACTTAAGTATGAATTTCTAGACTCTTTAGACTATAGCTAAGACACTGACTGTGACTATAGTGATGAAAACTTGTAAGATTCTAAATATTTACTTTTTGATACATATATCAATATCACTTTTTTGATAAAATCTAATTTAACGGAACTTCTAAATATATAGATAATCGTGAAAAGGTATTTATTTTCAAATAAAAATGTACTAGCCGGTACCCGGCGTCGCACGCCGGTTTAACTGTTTGCTGAACGCATTTAAAGTCCTTTGAGATGTTGGGAAGGTGGCTTAAACACGATGAAATCAAAATTAAAGGGAAGAATTCTCTTCAAAGTTTGACTCTATCCCTCCCGGGTGACGCATCTTTTAACCATATTTTGAAAAAGATTTTTGTGGCGAAAATAATCAGAAAACAGAAAGGGCGTCATTCCCAAATTACACCATACCGGCGACCAGCGACGTCCGAGACGGCTCTGCAATTAGATTTTTTTTCTCGCTTCGCTCGCGTTATATTTGCCGTAGTTCTTGATGTTTAGGAAAACTTTGATGTCAAGATAAGCGGAGTGAAATAATAGACATGACACCCTATTCTTCGAAAAGAGGCAGCCCGGGGGAGGGGATACTTAGGCAAGAGAAGGGTATAGGTATGTGCCGGCCTTAAGTGTGCCTTTTTGAAACATGGCAGTTTGAAAAATCGGAAAATCAAACTTCAGTCCCACTAAGAATCTTTTTGCCCCCAGAAAGATAGAAATTTGGTCAAATTAGTTCCAAAAAGTGAATTAAAATTCACACAATTTCCCTTGTTTCTTCTCCTCTTTATTCTGCTAAGGGTCCGAGGGGCAGGGCCAAAAGTCAGCTCGCAACCATAGTCCCCCGGAAGGCAGCTAGGACACGCAGACAAAAAAGCGTGATAGATAGCGCAATTTTATATTGTTTTTTTATAAAATAACTTCGTCATAACTTCAATAATCTTTCAAATTCAACAATGACTTAGATTTACAGCAAAATAATTATCGACATACATGTTTAAAGGTCCGTTTTTACGAAGAAAGAATTCTAGTTTTTACCGCCTTTTTACCGCCTTTTACCGCCTACCGCATTTTTAATGTTGCTGTTGTTCTAACAAACTTGTTATGTGATTCTTGTGTTTTATTTTATATTTGTTCTTTTCTTTAACAGATTCTGTTTAAAAAATTTCTTTTGTTTTGAAAAGAATTCGAATGTCTCAAATCAAATAAGGTCGTTAATTACATTCGAAAACATAAAACAAAAGAAAAGAAAGAAAAAAAAGAAAAAGTCTAATCTATCAATCAAAACAAAGTCTTTATAAAACGGCGCGAATATCGTTAAACAAATTTGTGGAGCAAGAACAAAATAAAAGTCATCTTTTAAAAGAACAAAACATTGCTTGCGAAAACGAAAGTGACACACAAAAAACAAACCAACAAACAAACACACATACAGACTACGGCTATTAATATATAGATACTATGGTATGACGTAGATAAATTGTTATTATGATAAAAACAACCAAATCCAAACCGATTTATTTAAAAAATATAAGCCTCTTTTCTTTCATCTTTTGAAAATTTGTCCGCAGATCTACATTTTATATCTTTTCATGAATTGAATGTATAGGAAAAAATTTTCATTATTGTTTAGTAAGAGTATTTTCCTTCCTGTAGGAATTTTTTTGTATATAGTCCGACTTTACTTAAATTCTCATTCTTTTCCCACTCTTTCCATCTTATTCTTTGAACTGTAAAATGTGTGTGAGAGCCACAGGGTTGGATAGTGGCGATCCAATCCCAGTTCCTTCCCATCTAGTATGCTTTCTACAACGTTGAGGCAGAAACGTGTCATAGGTGTGGCAACTTTGTCTAGTAGAAAGTACACTTCTTTTTTCATTGTTATTTTAGTTTCTTCGGCTGGTTCCGTGGAGTTTAAGTTTTAGTTTATTTTATATTAGCGCGCATTTCATACTTTCACTAAACACATCTTTTTACATCTTTTTATCTGTGGTGGTGTCTAGCTAACACTGCTTGGCCTACCTACACAACCCTATTTCCATCATATAGGAGGATATTTTCACAAATGGCCGAAATCCTGTGTATGTCGAAAACTGAGGAACAGATAATGTGTTTTCTTGAAAAATTTTTTGACTCATATTGAGTTACTTCTTTCCATCTTAACTCATATTGAGTCGCTTTCTTCCTTGTAGTCACTTTAGATCACTAGTTTTGCATTGATGGATGTCTATGTCATCATTTTTTCCTTTTCAATTCCAACCTGATTGATTTTCTGTGAATGTTCATTCTAGATTTTTGTTGTATTTATATTGTCTTTTTGTTTTGTGAGTTTTGTCTTTATTGTTTCCATTTTAAGTGCCTACATATGGTGAAGATCAGAGATCTGACCTCAAGGAGAGAAAGTGTTGAAAATACTAAATAAAATACAGTGAAGTCAAGTTTGAAGATATTCTTTATTAGAAAAACAGTTAAAAGCAGTCATAACGCAATTTACCTTACCTCCTTGCTAAAATATAACAAACCTTTGTCATGCTGTCTAATTACAAAAACCTCCAATCACTACTCCTCCGCCATCTTGTTTCACTTTAAATGCCGTGTTTTAAAATTCCTTAGCTACATTATATGTACGGAAAAGGTTTTCTCCAGGTTTTTTCAATCCCGGGATTAAACTACGAGGGCGGTTCCGCCCGCTTATTTTTCTTTCGGCGTGCGTTGAGCGCCCCGGGGATACTTAACAATAAAAGAGATTTTAAGATTAATGTTGAAAAGCATATTTTTTCGATAAATTTAGGCGATACTCAACAAAAAATAAGGTGGTTTTAATCAAATCTTTGACATATTGGCGTTTCTTTCTGTTCTAATATATGCAAATCACGTCGAAAAAACAATATATTTCCGCCTTGACTTTCACTTTCGCTTTCGTGTTACGCGATTCCAATTGGATGAATACTGCTCGCTAACAAATTCTGATTGGCTCTAAAGTCTTTAGCTTCGGGATTCTGATTGGATCATTTCCCGCGTCACGGTTGAATTTTGATTGGTTGAAAGTTTCTGAGCGTGAATTCTGATTGGATGAATACCTGAAAAGTAAACAATAGTATGTAAGTATTTTGCTTATCAAAACCTAAAGATTTCCAGGGGGTTTTATTTACTTTGCATGACGATAATTAAGCCTACAAAACACCGAGAAAAAAACCCAACATAGAACAGGTGTATTTTGTAATGTAGAATCTTTTTGAAATTCTATGTCAGGATTTTTTCTCAATGCCCCGTAACTATGCCCGGGGTACCCGTTGCTAAGACCTTATGTTAAAAACAAAGCGATTACGGCAAAAAGTAGCGATTTTCGTAATACCTCAAATATTGATACTTGACTGTACTGAAATAAAGATGAAACATAAAAAAGCACTAATATTTTTATAATTACACGTTTTTTTTCCATTTTTTTGAATTTTTCTAAATATATAAATCAAACCAATGAAACATCCTGTCAAGAAATGAGAATTTTATGCGAAAAAGAACCAACAAACCAATAGACATAAAGTTTAAAAAGCCAAGCAGAAAAACACAAACACCAAAACCCACTCAAAAACCCAACCAAGGCAATCTGGAGTCCCTGACTTGCGACAGGCGCAGCGGCTTTAAACATGTTTTAAGGACGTCCAACACTCAGCCTCCCCCAGATATATGATATGATTTCTTTTCTAATAATAGTTTCCGAAATATGTCTATGTACACAAGTCAGCCCTTTTGGGCTTTGGTTCTATGTACATTTAAAAAATAGAATATCTAAAAAAATATCACCTTAGCGGTGATACAAAGGATAATGTTGTTCCTAAAAGCTAAATAGTTAAAATAAATATAATGGGTTCTAAATAATATACTTCTAAATAAAATATAAGTAAAATGTAAGTATTAGCATAAGCTATGCTAAGAAAAATAAATATACTTAACATAAAATATATAGTGGCAAAGACAGGGGTTGGTGTAATTTAAGATGCACGATCTAACGATTTACGATGCACGATTCGTGATCTGTGCATAAAATATGTTAATTCATGCGTAATTATGCTAATCATGATAAAATATTTAGGCCATTTACAAACTTTCATTCGCTGAAGCTCAATTATTTTTAAAAACATCATTTATGTAAGATCATACAAATTATATTTAAAAAAGCTTTTAGTGCGTTTTCATAGATTAAAAGACAGTGAAAGCCACGTGCATTCACCTTCTGTACTCTCTCTCTTTTTCATAATTTGAATCAATCTAGGGGAATTGTTTACCGGAAGAAAATTCTTTTTCATAATAGAGCACCCGTTTTCGCTTCGTACATTACGGTCCGCAAAACTTATTGTTCTACAATATATTCTTCTATTTGCTTTAAGATAGAAATTCCTATATATTCGATTAATGATTGTTAAAACTGATCGAGCAAAAATATTTCTTATGCATTGTTTATTACTTTCACTTTCTTTCTATTGTAAGATTAAGTAATTTTTTTTCATAATTTTACGGTCGTAATTATTCGTAGTTCCATTGCTCTTACTTATTTCTTTTTGGATAAATTTACTGTGGTAAACAAAAGTGAGAAAAGATTATGCCATTGTTTTAGAATTATGTTATATAATTCAAGTTTTATGATAATTATTAGGAATAATCAGCATATTTCATGCATGGATCGCGCATCGCGAATCGTAAATCGTTAGATCGTGCATCTTAAATTACACCAACCCCAAAGACAGCTTTAAATGTGCCTATTGGCATCAAGAATGTAAGTAAATGAAATTTATTGAACAAAGAGAAACAGAGGAAGAACTATTTACAGATATTTACATGGTATGTATGATTCCTCAAGAGAAAAAGTAAAGGGAATACAAACGACTTGATTTCGTATCAGAAATTAGTTGTTTATTGCAAGAATTTATTCTTCAATCTATCAGTGAAAGATGAGAGTGACATGTCTTGTTCGTAAATATTATTACAGTGAGCATTCCAGAATCTACATGAAAGACTGTTTAAAGGAAAGTATGTATTTAGATGGTTAATGAACATGCCTTGGTCACCTTGACGTGCCAAGGTCATGGTTATGGTTCGTCGTTTTATGTATTTTTGACATTCTGGAAGATTTTTGTTTAATTTAAATATTAGCTACAGCTTTCATCTGGTAAAGTTGGTCAATGTGTAGAATTTTAGTATTTGTGTGATTGTATTATATTTCAGCCTTATTTACAAGTTGTTTATGTTGTAGGTGACTCAATGTGATCCCATCAGGATACCATATAACGGGGGACTGAATAAAAGAATGATAAATACATAGGAGGGCAGGTGGACTAGGAATTTAGTTGATGTAATTACCTAACCACGAGATATTCGTTGGGAGACCTTCATGTGATGATCCCATTTAATTTATTATCATCATAATACCTAAATATTACCACTTCTTTGTTTTCTATGATGGTCCCTTGGATTTTCAGTTCAGGGGGTTCTTATCTTTTCGGTTGCTGAAAAAAAGAAAGTTTTGATTTATTACTTAAGGCTAAGTTGCTTGATACTAACCATCACTGACTTGTTTAGTTCGGAATTGAGTTTCTTCTGAAAGCAGTTTTATCTATCTTATTTTCCATGAAGAGGCACGTGTCGTCTGCAAATTGGACAAAGTAAAGTTTTTGAGAAGATTTTATGATGTCATTGATGTACAGAAGATAGAACCTTGTGGAACTCCACAGTCGATTGTTAGAGGGGTTGATAAAGAATTTCCAACTGATACACATTGCTTCCTATTGGATAGGTATGATTTAAACCAGTTGTTTGAGACTCCACGAATACCATAATGAGAAAGTTTTTGGAGCATTATTTCATGACTACTGTATCGAAGGCTTTAGCTAGGTCAAGAAAGATACACATGAAATAATTTCTTTGAGAGTTGTGAGACTTTGTTAGAAGATCTACATGCTAGGACTTGTTGATTTATGTTTTTGAAATCCGTATTGTGCATTGTTTAGATTTTGTGTTTTTTTATGAGGAGTTGAGTCTAACATGCATTAGTTTTTCTAATTTTATCGAAGATAGGTAAAATTGAAATTGGTCTAAAGTTTTTGGGTTTACTTTGGTCTCCACCCTTATGTAAGGGAATGATCTTGGCCAGCTTGAGCTTTCGGGAAATTCCTTGTGTAAAAGATGCATTAA
>NW_027103240.1:1059118-1100573 GCF_902728285.1 Clytia hemisphaerica | reverse complement strand
TGGAAAGATGAAGAAGTGAATGTTTGTATAACTGAAATGGAGATGAACGAACAACGTAAAGTGCTGATCAAATTACATAGACAATTCCGACATAATTCTGCTAAAGCAACCGAAGATTTGTTACGACAAACGCAGGTCTTTTGACCAACGATATAAGGAAAATCAACAAGGAAGTTGTTGCGGACTGTGACATTTGTAAACAATACAAGAAAACACCTGCCAGACCAGTAGTCGCATTACCAATTGCCAAGAAATTCAATGACGTAGTGGCAATGGATCTAAAGATTGTAAGAACGGTGAACTTTATTTCATTCACTTCATTGATTTTTTACCAGGTTCTCGAAATCAGCAGTTTTGTCAAGAAAGCTTCCAAGTTCTGTCGTGAATGCTTACATTTTAACCTGGATCGAATCAGGTTTCGGAGCTTCCAACAAGGTGATTGTCGATAACGGTGGGGAATTTGACAATCCAGAATTCCTCGATGCTATGGAACAATATAATATCGAGGTTTGTGCAACAGGTGCTGAATCTCCATGGAGCAACGGAGTGTGTGAAAGAAACCACGCTGTTGTAGATTTGATGGTCGAAAAGATGATGTTGGAAGACAAGTCTCTGAGCGTTCGAGAGGCTCTGGCGCATGCAGTTAGTGCTAAGAACTCTTTGCAAAACTACAATGGTTTTGCACTATCCAACTTGTTACCGGTGCACTTCCTAATTTGCCATCCGTTTTGGTGAATGGGTTGCCTGCACTTGAAGAAGCTGAAGGTGATCGTACAAAGACTCACCTGGAGAGAATGTATTCTGCCAGACGTGCGTTTGTCAAAGCAGAATCGTCGGAAAAGATCAAACGAGCATTGAGACATCCTGTACGTTCGTGTGAGACTATCTTTGTAAACGGTGAAAAGGTGTACTACAAGAGAGCTGCTGACAACAAATGGAGAGGACCGGCCAAAGTGATAGGTCACCTCTCTACAAAGGTATTTGTTGTACATGGTTCCAGAGTGTTACGTTGCTCTTCATCTCGAGTCATCCCTGTAAACTCGACGCACACAAAAGGAATTAAGAAAGATGATATTTCATTAGAAGAGGATCAAGCAAATTCATCTGATGACGAGTTATCAATTGCTGCATTCACTCCGCTAGCTGAAACAGTGACAATTCTGATGACGAAACACAAGTGGAAAACAATTCAACCCAACGAATTGAGAATGAGCCAGAGGAATTAAGACGATCCGTACGCAACAAACGAGCTCCTGCCAGATACATCCCAGAAGAAGGAGCTTGGGAAACAGAAACGCAAGAAGCAAACGTTGTGTTCATCCCTGTCAGTCGTCACGGTGAACCAGAGGTGATTGCTGCAAAAGAAGCTGAGTTAGAGAATTGGAAAGCAACTGAAGCTGTTGATACCGTTGATGATACAGGTCAGAAACTTATCTCTACGAGATGGGTTGTAACAGAGAAAGAGTTTGCTCCAGGACAGTTTAAGCCGAAAGCAAGGTTAGTCGTCAGAGGATTTGAAGAACCAATGAAGTTCAGGTTGACGCGCCCACAGCAAGTAAAGCAGCTTTGCGAACCGTTCTCGCGATTGCTGTAAACAAACAGTGGGGGCTAGAACACATTGATGTCAAGGCGGCTTTTCTCCAAGGACGTAAGATCGAGCGTAATGTCTACGTCAAACCTCCAGAAGAAGCAGCAACAGATGGGAAGGTGTGGAGATTGAGAAAGGCGGCGTACGGCCTAGTTGATGCAGCACGAAACTGGTATCTATCCGTTAAAGATACCCTTCTTCAGCTTGGTTGTGTTCATCCAACTTAGACAAAGCAGTTTTTCGCTATTACGATAAAGGTGAACTGCTGGTGCTATTGTGTTGCATGTCGACGATTTCATGTTTGCAGGTACTAAGTTATTTCATGAAAACGTCACTGAGAAAGTTATTACGAAGTTCAAAGTCGGTTACGCAAGACCGATGTGTTCAAGTATGTTGGATTGAATATTCGTCGAGAAAGTGATGTTATCATTTTATTACAAGATGAATACGTTAAGGAGCTCCAATCGTTTGAATTGATTCGTCCGAAGACGATAGAGAGCTTTCTTCCGATGAGATGAGATTATTACGAGAAGTCGGTGGTCAATTGTTGTGGATCAGCTCGCAAACGCGTCCCGATCTGAGTTTTGATACACTTGAGATGAGTGTGTCTAAAAACCAGGCATCAATTAAAACCTTGAAACGATGTTTAAAAGTTATCAAGAAAGCAAAAGAGAAATCGTCACGTATAATGTTCAGACCCATTGGTGAAGACATGAAGTTATTTGTCTTTGCTGATGCTGGTTTTGCAACCTGCCAGACAAGATGTCTAGCACAGCAGGTTTTGTGATTTTATTGATCGGTGAGAAGGGAAGTTGTATTCTCGATTGGGGATCATCAAAGATCAAACGTAAAGTTTCAAGTACGCTTGAGGCTGAAGTTCTTGCTTTGAAAGAAGCATTGAATAATTCGATTTATCTTGGTTCATTGTTAACTGAATTTGTACACAATGATTTCGTTCAGAATAAGATTCCAATCGTAGCGTTTTCTGATAACAAACCTACAGAACAGAACGTACGATCAACTAAACAAGTTAAAGAGAAACGATTGAGAATTGATATCGGTGAAATTCAACGAATGATGAATGAAAGCGAGATAAGTGATATTCGATGGGTTCCTTCTGAGGAACAAATTGCCGATATCATGACCAAGCGTGACGTTATTTCAAAGATGAAGGTACTTGAAAGTATTGTTAATGGTACCTTTTCATGAAAGCAATATTTTGACTATGTAGTATTTTCAGACGCTATGATAGATTTTCAAATTCGTTACACGGACTTGTGATATATTTATGTGTTGTCTACGGACATCACTTCTACACCGGACTTGTCGTCAGCAACAGCTGGTCTGTTGTGTTGTATATATTTTATTAGGCTATTTTATTAGGCTATATTTTTAGGATTATTTAGGACTTCACACATAGGGTTGGGTTCACCCTATTTTATTTTATAAAGAAACTCGTAGGGATTTGTTATAGTATATTTTATGTTCTTGTTTTTACAGAGTAGCCCATCTGGAGGCTTAGAATATATATATACAAACATAAGATATTTATCATTGGTCTATATAGAAAATACTGGTGTCCTGTCTTTTGTGATTTATTTTTCTGAAGTTTATTTTCTATACATTGATTTTAACTCGCTTTCAACACACAGGGTACAAGTTGAGCTGAAAAAACAAAAATTTCTTTCAACAGGTTTCTTTAAACAATAAAGCTTGGGTTTCAAGTGAATAAATTTTTGAGTAAAAATGTAATTTTCATTGTTTATAAGTCAGATGATGATGGCTAGTATTAGGGTTTACGACAAATGAATTTGTGGAATAAAGAATTGATTTTAAACCACTTAGTCAGATACGTGTAAGTTTTAATTGTTCTCTGGGTCTACACATTTGTTGTGTATGTGGCATCTTTTGATGAAACTTGAGACCCGCTTTCATACGTATGGCTAGTTTATGAGTTTACGACAAATGAATTTGTGGAATAAAGAATTGATTTTAAACCGCTTAGTCAGATACGTGTAAGTTTTAATTGTTCTCTGGGTCTACACATTTGTTGTGTATATATGTGGCATCTTTTGATGAAACTTGAGACCCGCTTTCATAAAAAACTTTACGTATGGCTAGTTTGTGAGTTAACGACAAATGAATTTGTGGAATAAAGAATTGATTTTGAACCGCTTAGCCAGATACGTGTAAGTTTTAATTGTTCTCTGGGTCTACACATTTGTTGTGTATGTGGCATCTTTTGATGAAACTTGAGACCCGCTTTCATAAAAAACTTTTACGTATGGCTAGTTTATGAGTTTACAACAAATGAATTTGTAGACAAATGAATATTTTGAAACTGTTAATTCAATAAATATTTTCATGTTTTATTGGTCTTCTTTTTTTGCAAATACATCTTATGACAAAACTTGAGAAATGGCATGGGGGTTTGAAGATAGATCATTTTGAAGAAGGGCAATTGATGTATATAGGTGTTGGGCTATTTCTACCATTATAAAGTTTTTTGCACTGTCTGATGTTGAAAGACTTTGCTTTCTAAAGTGACTTATAATTTTTTTTACACATTTTCAGCACTTCAATTGGATGGTACATTCACTTTGCTGGCTCGGAATTAGAGCTGTAATTCCTAAAAAGTAAGACTTTTTTAATTTTTGTCTTTTCACAATAAAATTTTTTATTCCTTTCGAGAAAATTGCTGTTTTTCTTTCCAATGTTTAATTTGATGTCTATTTCTTTTACTGTTTAAGTCTTTAAGGAAAGTTTTTATATGATTTGGATAGCCATTTTATTTTCCAAGTAGATGGTAATCAAACTTATTAATTTTTTTATAGGAGCTCCTTTGACGATGCTTGGGTGAATTGATCAGTCAATATGGAACTCAAAATGGATGAATGCAATACTACGAATGGAATAACGAACTAACAAAGTTGGTGGACTATCATCTTTTTCGAAATCTTGACGAACGCCAAAAACTCAGAAAGTTTTTCAAGCCACAACCAAAAGAAATCTTTTTTTTAAATGACAATGAATTTTATCCAATTCGAAGAAGTCTTATTTTATTACCTTTTTTGCATTCCACAATATTTCTACTTAACCTTTCCCACTTTTTTGTGACTTTTTTCAGAACAAACTGCTGAATGAGATGTTGGCAACTCAAAGGCGAACCAACATTCTCCTGGGCCAATTGATTGCAAAGGTAATTTTTTTTCAATTTCTCAAAACAACTGGACAACTTTTTTACGCGATGATTTAACACAGCTACAAGCACATCCACGCTTTTCTAACTTGAACCTAGATAAATTTAAAACATGCATTATTTGTCTGTTTTTTGTAAATTTTGCGGCAAGATAGAACATTGGTGTCACCATTCTTTTTTAGGTTTCAGAGCAACCATTACCTAATGCAAACCCAAACCTAAATCAAACACAAACGGCTCCTTTAGATGAAAATGACTTTGTAAGTATCATTTCAACTTCTTTGTTTTTAACTTCATATCCACTGAGTTTTGAATACTTAAAGGAAAACTTTTTGGATTAAGTTCCCGTCAAATTTCGTTTTCATCATCAGAAGAAACTGCTAAAATTCTAAAGCTCTGTGACAAACTGACTTGATAATTTTGAAAAAACTCTTGAGAAGGAAAGAAAGACTTAATTTGTTTTGAGCGGGAGAAAATTATAATTGTAAAATTGATATTTTTTTTAGTTTGAATAATTTTTTGAGAGAGACAATTGTATCCTTTATCCTATCCTTTATTTACTCTCTATTTACTTTATGTATTTGTAACAATTTTAATATGCAACTTTTAGCTTACACAAAGGTTTCTCGATAACTAAAATGTTCCTTTTCGTTGCTTTCATTACTTTTTGCTTTATTTCTAATGTCTGAGTGTCGCCGTGCTAGATTACATTTAAGTACTGTAGTACGGTTATCTAAAGCAATAAAATTGTATTTTTAGGTTCTGGCAGATGGCTCCAACTTGTTAGATGTGCCGAGACATAATACTCCTACAATATATGCCATTGCCTTGGCTAAGGCGATGTTTACGACGGAAGAACTTGAAAATGGCATGGTCTCGCCTAAAGCAGGCAAAAGGAAATCGAGGACTGTATTAGATCCTAATCAAGTCAAGAAAATAAAGCGTAAATTGAATTATTTCATCCACCATGGGTTGACAAATACGATTTAACTTATTTTCAAGGTTTTTTGCTGTTTTATACAAATAAGTCATGTTAAGCCTGGGAGCTCCTCAAAAAGTTATGCCTTGTTTTTGTTTTTTTGCCATAACTTTCAACTAGTTGTGATATAAAAAAATTTAAACTTTGTTTCAAAAAATTGGCAGTCCGCACATTTTGGTTCATTGCTCTTGAAGGGAAAAAGACAAAACCAAAGTTAGTAATACCTTATTGAAAAGACAATTTTGAATGGTAGAATCTAAGCTTTAAATACTTTTTTAAAGAATTCGAAAATGAAAATAAAAACTTCGAGAGCAATCAACTAAAATGTGTGGACTGTCAATTTTTTTTGAAATTCGTTCATATGCTTTTTTTACAGGATTGATTCAACACCAATATAAACTGGAGGAACCAAAGTTCAAAAAAATTTGGCCTCATTGCCGGAGGTCCATCAACCAGGCTGGAAATGACGCCAAAAGAAAAGCTGACGTTGAAGATGAGATTCAAGAGAATAATTAATTTAAAATTATAATTGGTGCAAAGAAAAATTGTTTAATACAATCTATATTGTGATATTTTTTTTGTTGATCCGTTCCTCAAAATTGGATATAAAACAACAGCTCTAATTATTATTTTCGCTAACCCATCTCGGACAAGGTGCTTAAAAACAACTACTAGTCTTCCAGGATATTCAAAACACCGAATGGTTTTAAAAGAAGCATCAAGATTTGTTAAGAATCTTTAAAGTCTCAAATATTGAATTTTTTTCAAGATCTTTAAAGATTCTCAGCTGATCTTTAAAGTATCTCAGCTGATCTTTAAAGTATCTTAGCTGATCTTTAAAGATCTTCAAAGATCATTAAAGATCAATGCTGATTCAGTAAAGATTCATAAAAAGAGACTTTAAAGATTCTTTGAAAGATCTTTGAAAGTATCAGTAAAGATCTTTGAAAGATCCTATAAAGAATCATCGACGTTCATTAAAGAAACATTGAAAGTTTTTTGACCAGGGCACTCCCGTGCGGGGAATCGAACCCCGGCCGCCTGGGTGAAAACCAGAAATCCTAACCACTAGACCACACGGGACATGTCTTTACAAAACGATTCTTCGTCGAGTACACCAAATCGTATTTATCCTTCCTAAAGTGACGCAAAAAGTCTTTTGATTGACACAAACCTAAAGCAACTCCAAGCACGAACTTTGGAGACTCTTATGATCATAATCTGATACTTTGAGACAAGAAAACTGACGAGGCACTGCCCGGATTTGAACCGGGGATCTCCTGTTTACTAGACAGGCGCTTTAACCGCTAAGCCACAGCGCCGAATGATGTTGACGCAGGGAAATTTGAATGGCAATACTCTACGTACTTTGTTCATGTCGAAGAGTAGGTATTGGTCTGTCGATAGCCTTTTCATTTCATCTGGCAATACACCTTCTTTCTATCATCGTCTGTCTGTTGGTTTAGGTCAGCGAGATGTATTTTATTCGCAACATGAAAGTGGCACTCCCGTGCGGGGAATCGAACCCCGGCCGCCTGGGTGAAAACCAGAAATCCTAACCACTAGACCACACGGGACATGTCTTTACAAAACGATTCTTCGTCGAGTACACCAAATCGTATTTATCCTTCCTAAAGTGACGCAAAAAGTCTTTTGATTGACACAAACCTAAAGCAACTCCAAGCACGAACTTTGGAGACTCTTATGATCATAATCTGATACTTTGAGACAAGAAAACTGACGAGGCACTGCCCGGATTTGAACCGGGGATCTCCTGTTTACTAGACAGGCGCTTTAACCGCTAAGCCACAGCGCCGAATGATGTTGACGCAGGGAAATTTGAATGGCAATACTCTACGTACTTTGTTCATGTCGAAGAGTAGGTATTGGTCTGTCGATAGCCTTTTCATTTCATCTGGCAATACACCTTCTTTCTATCATCGTCTGTCTGTTGGTTTAGGTCAGCGAGATGTATTTTATTCGCAACATGAAAGTGGCACTCCCGTGCGGGGAATCGAACCCCGGCCGCCTGGGTGAAAACCAGAAATCCTAACCACTAGACCACACGGGACATGTCTTTACAAAACGATTCTTCGTCGAGTACACCAAATCGTATTTATCCTTCCTAAAGTGACGCAAAAAGTCTTTTGATTGACACAAACCTAAAGCAACTCCAAGCACGAACTTTGGAGACTCTTATGATCATAATCTGATACTTTGAGACAAGAAAACTGACGAGGCACTGCCCGGATTTGAACCGGGGATCTCCTGTTTACTAGACAGGCGCTTTAACCGCTAAGCCACAGCGCCGAATGATGTT
Source organism: Clytia hemisphaerica (assembly GCF_902728285.1). Taxonomy (NCBI): domain Eukaryota; kingdom Metazoa; phylum Cnidaria; class Hydrozoa; order Leptothecata; family Clytiidae; genus Clytia; species Clytia hemisphaerica. The sequence goes on along the minus strand of NW_027103240.1, from coordinate 1,092,487 downwards.
GACGCAGGGAAATTTGAATGGCAATACTCTACGTACTTTGTTCATGTCGAAGAGTAGGTATTGGTCTGTCGATAGCCTTTTCATTTCATCTGGCAATACACCTTCTTTCTATCATCGTCTGTCTGTTGGTTTAGGTCAGCGAGATGTATTTTATTCGCAACATGAAAGTGGCACTCCCGTGCGGGGAATCGAACCCGGCCGCCTGGGTGAAAACCAGAAATCCTAACCACTAGACCACACGGGACATGTCTTTACAAAACGATTCTTCGTCGAGTACACCAAATCGTATTTATCCTTCCTAAAGTGACGCAAAAAGTCTTTTGATTGACACAAACCTAAAGCAACTCCAAGCACGAACTTTGGAGACTCTTATGATCATAATCTGATACTTTGAGACAAGAAAACTGACGAGGCACTGCCCGGATTTGAACCGGGGATCTCCTGTTTACTAGACAGGCGCTTTAACCGCTAAGCCACAGCGCCGAATGATGTTGACGCAGGGAAATTTGAATGGCAATACTCTACGTACTTTGTTCATGTCGAAGAGTAGGTATTGGTCTGTCGATAGCCTTTTCATTTCATCTGGCAATACACCTTCTTTCTATCATCGTCTGTCTGTTGGTTTAGGTCAGCGAGATGTATTTTATTCGCAACATGAAAGTGGCACTCCCGTGCGGGGAATCGAACCCCGGCCGCCTGGGTGAAAACCAGAAATCCTAACCACTAGACCACACGGGACATGTCTTTACAAAACGATTCTTCGTCGAGTACACCAAATCGTATTTATCCTTCCTAAAGTGACGCAAAAAGTCTTTTGATTGACACAAACCTAAAGCAACTCCAAGCACGAACTTTGGAGACTCTTATGATCATAATCTGATACTTTGAGACAAGAAAACTGACGAGGCACTGCCCGGATTTGAACCGGGGATCTCCTGTTTACTAGACAGGCGCTTTAACCGCTAAGCCACAGCGCCGAATGATGTTGACGCAGGGAAATTTGAATGGCAATACTCTACGTACTTTGTTCATGTCGAAGAGTAGGTATTGGTCTGTCGATAGCCTTTTCATTTCATCTGGCAATACACCTTCTTTCTATCATCGTCTGTCTGTTGGTTTAGGTCAGCGAGATGTATTTTATTCGCAACATGAAAGTGGCACTCCCGTGCGGGGAATCGAACCCCGGCCGCCTGGGTGAAAACCAGAAATCCTAACCACTAGACCACACGGGACATGTCTTTACAAAACGATTCTTCGTCGAGTACACCAAATCGTATTTATCCTTCCTAAAGTGACGCAAAAAGTCTTTTGATTGACACAAACCTAAAGCAACTCCAAGCACGAACTTTGGAGACTCTTATGATCATAATCTGATACTTTGAGACAAGAAAACTGACGAGGCACTGCCCGGATTTGAACCGGGGATCTCCTGTTTACTAGACAGGCGCTTTAACCGCTAAGCCACAGCGCCGAATGATGTTGACGCAGGGAAATTTGAATGGCAATACTCTACGTACTTTGTTCATGTCGAAGAGTAGGTATTGGTCTGTCGATAGCCTTTTCATTTCATCTGGCAATACACCTTCTTTCTATCATCGTCTGTCTGTTGGTTTAGGTCAGCGAGATGTATTTTATTCGCAACATGAAAGTGGCACTCCCGTGCGGGGAATCGAACCCCGGCCGCCTGGGTGAAAACCAGAAATCCTAACCACTAGACCACACGGGACATGTCTTTACAAAACGATTCTTCGTCGAGTACACCAAATCGTATTTATCCTTCCTAAAGTGACGCAAAAAGTCTTTTGATTGACACAAACCTAAAGCAACTCCAAGCACGAACTTTGGAGACTCTTATGATCATAATCTGATACTTTGAGACAAGAAAACTGACGAGGCACTGCCCGGATTTGAACCGGGGATCTCCTGTTTACTAGACAGGCGCTTTAACCGCTAAGCCACAGCGCCGAATGATGTTGACGCAGGGAAATTTGAATGGCAATACTCTACGTACTTTGTTCATGTCGAAGAGTAGGTATTGGTCTGTCGATAGCCTTTTCATTTCATCTGGCAATACACCTTCTTTCTATCATCGTCTGTCTGTTGGTTTAGGTCAGCGAGATGTATTTTATTCGCAACATGAAAGTGGCACTCCCGTGCGGGGAATCGAACCCCGGCCGCCTGGGTGAAAACCAGAAATCCTAACCACTAGACCACACGGGACATGTCTTTACAAAACGATTCTTCGTCGAGTACACCAAATCGTATTTATCCTTCCTAAAGTGACGCAAAAAGTCTTTTGATTGACACAAACCTAAAGCAACTCCAAGCACGAACTTTGGAGACTCTTATGATCATAATCTGATACTTTGAGACAAGAAAACTGACGAGGCACTGCCCGGATTTGAACCGGGGATCTCCTGTTTACTAGACAGGCGCTTTAACCGCTAAGCCACAGCGCCGAATGATGTTGACGCAGGGAAATTTGAATGGCAATACTCTACGTACTTTGTTCATGTCGAAGAGTAGGTATTGGTCTGTCGATAGCCTTTTCATTTCATCTGGCAATACACCTTCTTTCTATCATCGTCTGTCTGTTGGTTTAGGTCAGCGAGATGTATTTTATTCGCAACATGAAAGTGGCACTCCCGTGCGGGGAATCGAACCCCGGCCGCCTGGGTGAAAACCAGAAATCCTAACCACTAGACCACACGGGACATGTCTTTACAAAACGATTCTTCGTCGAGTACACCAAATCGTATTTATCCTTCCTAAAGTGACGCAAAAAGTCTTTTGATTGACACAAACCTAAAGCAACTCCAAGCACGAACTTTGGAGACTCTTATGATCATAATCTGATACTTTGAGACAAGAAAACTGACGAGGCACTGCCCGGATTTGAACCGGGGATCTCCTGTTTACTAGACAGGCGCTTTAACCGCTAAGCCACAGCGCCGAATGATGTTGACGCAGGGAAATTTGAATGGCAATACTCTACGTACTTTGTTCATGTCGAAGAGTAGGTATTGGTCTGTCGATAGCCTTTTCATTTCATCTGGCAATACACCTTCTTTCTATCATCGTCTGTCTGTTGGTTTAGGTCAGCGAGATGTATTTTATTCGCAACATGAAAGTGGCACTCCCGTGCGGGGAATCGAACCCCGGCCGCCTGGGTGAAAACCAGAAATCCTAACCACTAGACCACACGGGACATGTCTTTACAAAACGATTCTTCGTCGAGTACACCAAATCGTATTTATCCTTCCTAAAGTGACGCAAAAAGTCTTTTGATTGACACAAACCTAAAGCAACTCCAAGCACGAACTTTGGAGACTCTTATGATCATAATCTGATACTTTGAGACAAGAAAACTGACGAGGCACTGCCCGGATTTGAACCGGGGATCTCCTGTTTACTAGACAGGCGCTTTAACCGCTAAGCCACAGCGCCGAATGATGTTGACGCAGGGAAATTTGAATGGCAATACTCTACGTACTTTGTTCATGTCGAAGAGTAGGTATTGGTCTGTCGATAGCCTTTTCATTTCATCTGGCAATACACCTTCTTTCTATCATCGTCTGTCTGTTGGTTTAGGTCAGCGAGATGTATTTTATTCGCAACATGAAAGTGGCACTCCCGTGCGGGGAATCGAACCCCGGCCGCCTGGGTGAAAACCAGAAATCCTAACCACTAGACCACACGGGACATGTCTTTACAAAACGATTCTTCGTCGAGTACACCAAATCGTATTTATCCTTCCTAAAGTGACGCAAAAAGTCTTTTGATTGACACAAACCTAAAGCAACTCCAAGCACGAACTTTGGAGACTCTTATGATCATAATCTGATACTTTGAGACAAGAAAACTGACGAGGCACTGCCCGGATTTGAACCGGGGATCTCCTGTTTACTAGACAGGCGCTTTAACCGCTAAGCCACAGCGCCGAATGATGTTGACGCAGGGAAATTTGAATGGCAATACTCTACGTACTTTGTTCATGTCGAAGAGTAGGTATTGGTCTGTCGATAGCCTTTTCATTTCATCTGGCAATACACCTTCTTTCTATCATCGTCTGTCTGTTGGTTTAGGTCAGCGAGATGTATTTTATTCGCAACATGAAAGTGGCACTCCCGTGCGGGGAATCGAACCCCGGCCGCCTGGGTGAAAACCAGAAATCCTAACCACTAGACCACACGGGACATGTCTTTACAAAACGATTCTTCGTCGAGTACACCAAATCGTATTTATCCTTCCTAAAGTGACGCAAAAAGTCTTTTGATTGACACAAACCTAAAGCAACTCCAAGCACGAACTTTGGAGACTCTTATGATCATAATCTGATACTTTGAGACAAGAAAACTGACGAGGCACTGCCCGGATTTGAACCGGGGATCTCCTGTTTACTAGACAGGCGCTTTAACCGCTAAGCCACAGCGCCGAATGATGTTGACGCAGGGAAATTTGAATGGCAATACTCTACGTACTTTGTTCATGTCGAAGAGTAGGTATTGGTCTGTCGATAGCCTTTTCATTTCATCTGGCAATACACCTTCTTTCTATCATCGTCTGTCTGTTGGTTTAGGTCAGCGAGATGTATTTTATTCGCAACATGAAAGTGGCACTCCCGTGCGGGGAATCGAACCCCGGCCGCCTGGGTGAAAACCAGAAATCCTAACCACTAGACCACACGGGACATGTCTTTACAAAACGATTCTTCGTCGAGTACACCAAATCGTATTTATCCTTCCTAAAGTGACGCAAAAAGTCTTTTGATTGACACAAACCTAAAGCAACTCCAAGCACGAACTTTGGAGACTCTTATGATCATAATCTGATACTTTGAGACAAGAAAACTGACGAGGCACTGCCCGGATTTGAACCGGGGATCTCCTGTTTACTAGACAGGCGCTTTAACCGCTAAGCCACAGCGCCGAATGATGTTGACGCAGGGAAATTTGAATGGCAATACTCTACGTACTTTGTTCATGTCGAAGAGTAGGTATTGGTCTGTCGATAGCCTTTTCATTTCATCTGGCAATACACCTTCTTTCTATCATCGTCTGTCTGTTGGTTTAGGTCAGCGAGATGTATTTTATTCGCAACATGAAAGTGGCACTCCCGTGCGGGGAATCGAACCCCGGCCGCCTGGGTGAAAACCAGAAATCCTAACCACTAGACCACACGGGACATGTCTTTACAAAACGATTCTTCGTCGAGTACACCAAATCGTATTTATCCTTCCTAAAGTGACGCAAAAAGTCTTTTGATTGACACAAACCTAAAGCAACTCCAAGCACGAACTTTGGAGACTCTTATGATCATAATCTGATACTTTGAGACAAGAAAACTGACGAGGCACTGCCCGGATTTGAACCGGGGATCTCCTGTTTACTAGACAGGCGCTTTAACCGCTAAGCCACAGCGCCGAATGATGTTGACGCAGGGAAATTTGAATGGCAATACTCTACGTACTTTGTTCATGTCGAAGAGTAGGTATTGGTCTGTCGATAGCCTTTTCATTTCATCTGGCAATACACCTTCTTTCTATCATCGTCTGTCTGTTGGTTTAGGTCAGCGAGATGTATTTTATTCGCAACATGAAAGTGGCACTCCCGTGCGGGGAATCGAACCCCGGCCGCCTGGGTGAAAACCAGAAATCCTAACCACTAGACCACACGGGACATGTCTTTACAAAACGATTCTTCGTCGAGTACACCAAATCGTATTTATCCTTCCTAAAGTGACGCAAAAAGTCTTTTGATTGACACAAACCTAAAGCAACTCCAAGCACGAACTTTGGAGACTCTTATGATCATAATCTGATACTTTGAGACAAGAAAACTGACGAGGCACTGCCCGGATTTGAACCGGGGATCTCCTGTTTACTAGACAGGCGCTTTAACCGCTAAGCCACAGCGCCGAATGATGTTGACGCAGGGAAATTTGAATGGCAATACTCTACGTACTTTGTTCATGTCGAAGAGTAGGTATTGGTCTGTCGATAGCCTTTTCATTTCATCTGGCAATACACCTTCTTTCTATCATCGTCTGTCTGTTGGTTTAGGTCAGCGAGATGTATTTTATTCGCAACATGAAAGTGGCACTCCCGTGCGGGGAATCGAACCCCGGCCGCCTGGGTGAAAACCAGAAATCCTAACCACTAGACCACACGGGACATGTCTTTACAAAACGATTCTTCGTCGAGTACACCAAATCGTATTTATCCTTCCTAAAGTGACGCAAAAAGTCTTTTGATTGACACAAACCTAAAGCAACTCCAAGCACGAACTTTGGAGACTCTTATGATCATAATCTGATACTTTGAGACAAGAAAACTGACGAGGCACTGCCCGGATTTGAACCGGGGATCTCCTGTTTACTAGACAGGCGCTTTAACCGCTAAGCCACAGCGCCGAATGATGTTGACGCAGGGAAATTTGAATGGCAATACTCTACGTACTTTGTTCATGTCGAAGAGTAGGTATTGGTCTGTCGATAGCCTTTTCATTTCATCTGGCAATACACCTTCTTTCTATCATCGTCTGTCTGTTGGTTTAGGTCAGCGAGATGTATTTTATTCGCAACATGAAAGTGGCACTCCCGTGCGGGGAATCGAACCCCGGCCGCCTGGGTGAAAACCAGAAATCCTAACCACTAGACCACACGGGACATGTCTTTACAAAACGATTCTTCGTCGAGTACACCAAATCGTATTTATCCTTCCTAAAGTGACGCAAAAAGTCTTTTGATTGACACAAACCTAAAGCAACTCCAAGCACGAACTTTGGAGACTCTTATGATCATAATCTGATACTTTGAGACAAGAAAACTGACGAGGCACTGCCCGGATTTGAACCGGGGATCTCCTGTTTACTAGACAGGCGCTTTAACCGCTAAGCCACAGCGCCGAATGATGTTGACGCAGGGAAATTTGAATGGCAATACTCTACGTACTTTGTTCATGTCGAAGAGTAGGTATTGGTCTGTCGATAGCCTTTTCATTTCATCTGGCAATACACCTTCTTTCTATCATCGTCTGTCTGTTGGTTTAGGTCAGCGAGATGTATTTTATTCGCAACATGAAAGTGGCACTCCCGTGCGGGGAATCGAACCCCGGCCGCCTGGGTGAAAACCAGAAATCCTAACCACTAGACCACACGGGACATGTCTTTACAAAACGATTCTTCGTCGAGTACACCAAATCGTATTTATCCTTCCTAAAGTGACGCAAAAAGTCTTTTGATTGACACAAACCTAAAGCAACTCCAAGCACGAACTTTGGAGACTCTTATGATCATAATCTGATACTTTGAGACAAGAAAACTGACGAGGCACTGCCCGGATTTGAACCGGGGATCTCCTGTTTACTAGACAGGCGCTTTAACCGCTAAGCCACAGCGCCGAATGATGTTGACGCAGGGAAATTTGAATGGCAATACTCTACGTACTTTGTTCATGTCGAAGAGTAGGTATTGGTCTGTCGATAGCCTTTTCATTTCATCTGGCAATACACCTTCTTTCTATCATCGTCTGTCTGTTGGTTTAGGTCAGCGAGATGTATTTTATTCGCAACATGAAAGTGGCACTCCCGTGCGGGGAATCGAACCCCGGCCGCCTGGGTGAAAACCAGAAATCCTAACCACTAGACCACACGGGACATGTCTTTACAAAACGATTCTTCGTCGAGTACACCAAATCGTATTTATCCTTCCTAAAGTGACGCAAAAAGTCTTTTGATTGACACAAACCTAAAGCAACTCCAAGCACGAACTTTGGAGACTCTTATGATCATAATCTGATACTTTGAGACAAGAAAACTGACGAGGCACTGCCCGGATTTGAACCGGGGATCTCCTGTTTACTAGACAGGCGCTTTAACCGCTAAGCCACAGCGCCGAATGATGTTGACGCAGGGAAATTTGAATGGCAATACTCTACGTACTTTGTTCATGTCGAAGAGTAGGTATTGGTCTGTCGATAGCCTTTTCATTTCATCTGGCAATACACCTTCTTTCTATCATCGTCTGTCTGTTGGTTTAGGTCAGCGAGATGTATTTTATTCGCAACATGAAAGTGGCACTCCCGTGCGGGGAATCGAACCCCGGCCGCCTGGGTGAAAACCAGAAATCCTAACCACTAGACCACACGGGACATGTCTTTACAAAACGATTCTTCGTCGAGTACACCAAATCGTATTTATCCTTCCTAAAGTGACGCAAAAAGTCTTTTGATTGACACAAACCTAAAGCAACTCCAAGCACGAACTTTGGAGACTCTTATGATCATAATCTGATACTTTGAGACAAGAAAACTGACGAGGCACTGCCCGGATTTGAACCGGGGATCTCCTGTTTACTAGACAGGCGCTTTAACCGCTAAGCCACAGCGCCGAATGATGTTGACGCAGGGAAATTTGAATGGCAATACTCTACGTACTTTGTTCATGTCGAAGAGTAGGTATTGGTCTGTCGATAGCCTTTTCATTTCATCTGGCAATACACCTTCTTTCTATCATCGTCTGTCTGTTGGTTTAGGTCAGCGAGATGTATTTTATTCGCAACATGAAAGTGGCACTCCCGTGCGGGGAATCGAACCCCGGCCGCCTGGGTGAAAACCAGAAATCCTAACCACTAGACCACACGGGACATGTCTTTACAAAACGATTCTTCGTCGAGTACACCAAATCGTATTTATCCTTCCTAAAGTGACGCAAAAAGTCTTTTGATTGACACAAACCTAAAGCAACTCCAAGCACGAACTTTGGAGACTCTTATGATCATAATCTGATACTTTGAGACAAGAAAACTGACGAGGCACTGCCCGGATTTGAACCGGGGATCTCCTGTTTACTAGACAGGCGCTTTAACCGCTAAGCCACAGCGCCGAATGATGTTGACGCAGGGAAATTTGAATGGCAATACTCTACGTACTTTGTTCATGTCGAAGAGTAGGTATTGGTCTGTCGATAGCCTTTTCATTTCATCTGGCAATACACCTTCTTTCTATCATCGTCTGTCTGTTGGTTTAGGTCAGCGAGATGTATTTTATTCGCAACATGAAAGTGGCACTCCCGTGCGGGGAATCGAACCCCGGCCGCCTGGGTGAAAACCAGAAATCCTAACCACTAGACCACACGGGACATGTCTTTACAAAACGATTCTTCGTCGAGTACACCAAATCGTATTTATCCTTCCTAAAGTGACGCAAAAAGTCTTTTGATTGACACAAACCTAAAGCAACTCCAAGCACGAACTTTGGAGACTCTTATGATCATAATCTGATACTTTGAGACAAGAAAACTGACGAGGCACTGCCCGGATTTGAACCGGGGATCTCCTGTTTACTAGACAGGCGCTTTAACCGCTAAGCCACAGCGCCGAATGATGTTGACGCAGGGAAATTTGAATGGCAATACTCTACGTACTTTGTTCATGTCGAAGAGTAGGTATTGGTCTGTCGATAGCCTTTTCATTTCATCTGGCAATACACCTTCTTTCTATCATCGTCTGTCTGTTGGTTTAGGTCAGCGAGATGTATTTTATTCGCAACATGAAAGTGGCACTCCCGTGCGGGGAATCGAACCCCGGCCGCCTGGGTGAAAACCAGAAATCCTAACCACTAGACCACACGGGACATGTCTTTACAAAACGATTCTTCGTCGAGTACACCAAATCGTATTTATCCTTCCTAAAGTGACGCAAAAAGTCTTTTGATTGACACAAACCTAAAGCAACTCCAAGCACGAACTTTGGAGACTCTTATGATCATAATCTGATACTTTGAGACAAGAAAACTGACGAGGCACTGCCCGGATTTGAACCGGGGATCTCCTGTTTACTAGACAGGCGCTTTAACCGCTAAGCCACAGCGCCGAATGATGTTGACGCAGGGAAATTTGAATGGCAATACTCTACGTACTTTGTTCATGTCGAAGAGTAGGTATTGGTCTGTCGATAGCCTTTTCATTTCATCTGGCAATACACCTTCTTTCTATCATCGTCTGTCTGTTGGTTTAGGTCAGCGAGATGTATTTTATTCGCAACATGAAAGTGGCACTCCCGTGCGGGGAATCGAACCCCGGCCGCCTGGGTGAAAACCAGAAATCCTAACCACTAGACCACACGGGACATGTCTTTACAAAACGATTCTTCGTCGAGTACACCAAATCGTATTTATCCTTCCTAAAGTGACGCAAAAAGTCTTTTGATTGACACAAACCTAAAGCAACTCCAAGCACGAACTTTGGAGACTCTTATGATCATAATCTGATACTTTGAGACAAGAAAACTGACGAGGCACTGCCCGGATTTGAACCGGGGATCTCCTGTTTACTAGACAGGCGCTTTAACCGCTAAGCCACAGCGCCGAATGATGTTGACGCAGGGAAATTTGAATGGCAATACTCTACGTACTTTGTTCATGTCGAAGAGTAGGTATTGGTCTGTCGATAGCCTTTTCATTTCATCTGGCAATACACCTTCTTTCTATCATCGTCTGTCTGTTGGTTTAGGTCAGCGAGATGTATTTTATTCGCAACATGAAAGTGGCACTCCCGTGCGGGGAATCGAACCCCGGCCGCCTGGGTGAAAACCAGAAATCCTAACCACTAGACCACACGGGACATGTCTTTACAAAACGATTCTTCGTCGAGTACACCAAATCGTATTTATCCTTCCTAAAGTGACGCAAAAAGTCTTTTGATTGACACAAACCTAAAGCAACTCCAAGCACGAACTTTGGAGACTCTTATGATCATAATCTGATACTTTGAGACAAGAAAACTGACGAGGCACTGCCCGGATTTGAACCGGGGATCTCCTGTTTACTAGACAGGCGCTTTAACCGCTAAGCCACAGCGCCGAATGATGTTGACGCAGGGAAATTTGAATGGCAATACTCTACGTACTTTGTTCATGTCGAAGAGTAGGTATTGGTCTGTCGATAGCCTTTTCATTTCATCTGGCAATACACCTTCTTTCTATCATCGTCTGTCTGTTGGTTTAGGTCAGCGAGATGTATTTTATTCGCAACATGAAAGTGGCACTCCCGTGCGGGGAATCGAACCCCGGCCGCCTGGGTGAAAACCAGAAATCCTAACCACTAGACCACACGGGACATGTCTTTACAAAACGATTCTTCGTCGAGTACACCAAATCGTATTTATCCTTCCTAAAGTGACGCAAAAAGTCTTTTGATTGACACAAACCTAAAGCAACTCCAAGCACGAACTTTGGAGACTCTTATGATCATAATCTGATACTTTGAGACAAGAAAACTGACGAGGCACTGCCCGGATTTGAACCGGGGATCTCCTGTTTACTAGACAGGCGCTTTAACCGCTAAGCCACAGCGCCGAATGATGTTGACGCAGGGAAATTTGAATGGCAATACTCTACGTACTTTGTTCATGTCGAAGAGTAGGTATTGGTCTGTCGATAGCCTTTTCATTCATCTGGCAATACACCTTCTTTCTATCATCGTCTGTCTGTTGGTTTAGGTCAGCGAGATGTATTTTATTCGCAACATGAAAGTGGCACTCCCGTGCGGGGAATCGAACCCCGGCCGCCTGGGTGAAAACCAGAAATCCTAACCACTAGACCACACGGGACATGTCTTTACAAAACGATTCTTCGTCGAGTACACCAAATCGTATTTATCCTTCCTAAAGTGACGCAAAAAGTCTTTTGATTGACACAAACCTAAAGCAACTCCAAGCACGAACTTTGGAGACTCTTATGATCATAATCTGATACTTTGAGACAAGAAAACTGACGAGGCACTGCCCGGATTTGAACCGGGGATCTCCTGTTTACTAGACAGGCGCTTTAACCGCTAAGCCACAGCGCCGAATGATGTTGACGCAGGGAAATTTGAATGGCAATACTCTACGTACTTTGTTCATGTCGAAGAGTAGGTATTGGTCTGTCGATAGCCTTTTCATTTCATCTGGCAATACACCTTCTTTCTATCATCGTCTGTCTGTTGGTTTAGGTCAGCGAGATGTATTTTATTCGCAACATGAAAGTGGCACTCCCGTGCGGGGAATCGAACCCCGGCCGCCTGGGTGAAAACCAGAAATCCTAACCACTAGACCACACGGGACATGTCTTTACAAAACGATTCTTCGTCGAGTACACCAAATCGTATTTATCCTTCCTAAAGTGACGCAAAAAGTCTTTTGATTGACACAAACCTAAAGCAACTCCAAGCACGAACTTTGGAGACTCTTATGATCATAATCTGATACTTTGAGACAAGAAAACTGACGAGGCACTGCCCGGATTTGAACCGGGGATCTCCTGTTTACTAGACAGGCGCTTTAACCGCTAAGCCACAGCGCCGAATGATGTTGACGCAGGGAAATTTGAATGGCAATACTCTACGTACTTTGTTCATGTCGAAGAGTAGGTATTGGTCTGTCGATAGCCTTTTCATTTCATCTGGCAATACACCTTCTTTCTATCATCGTCTGTCTGTTGGTTTAGGTCAGCGAGATGTATTTTATTCGCAACATGAAAGTGGCACTCCCGTGCGGGGAATCGAACCCCGGCCGCCTGGGTGAAAACCAGAAATCCTAACCACTAGACCACACGGGACATGTCTTTACAAAACGATTCTTCGTCGAGTACACCAAATCGTATTTATCCTTCCTAAAGTGACGCAAAAAGTCTTTTGATTGACACAAACCTAAAGCAACTCCAAGCACGAACTTTGGAGACTCTTATGATCATAATCTGATACTTTGAGACAAGAAAACTGACGAGGCACTGCCCGGATTTGAACCGGGGATCTCCTGTTTACTAGACAGGCGCTTTAACCGCTAAGCCACAGCGCCGAATGATGTTGACGCAGGGAAATTTGAATGGCAATACTCTACGTACTTTGTTCATGTCGAAGAGTAGGTATTGGTCTGTCGATAGCCTTTTCATTTCATCTGGCAATACACCTTCTTTCTATCATCGTCTGTCTGTTGGTTTAGGTCAGCGAGATGTATTTTATTCGCAACATGAAAGTGGCACTCCCGTGCGGGGAATCGAACCCCGGCCGCCTGGGTGAAAACCAGAAATCCTAACCACTAGACCACACGGGACATGTCTTTACAAAACGATTCTTCGTCGAGTACACCAAATCGTATTTATCCTTCCTAAAGTGACGCAAAAAGTCTTTTGATTGACACAAACCTAAAGCAACTCCAAGCACGAACTTTGGAGACTCTTATGATCATAATCTGATACTTTGAGACAAGAAAACTGACGAGGCACTGCCCGGATTTGAACCGGGGATCTCCTGTTTACTAGACAGGCGCTTTAACCGCTAAGCCACAGCGCCGAATGATGTTGACGCAGGGAAATTTGAATGGCAATACTCTACGTACTTTGTTCATGTCGAAGAGTAGGTATTGGTCTGTCGATAGCCTTTTCATTTCATCTGGCAATACACCTTCTTTCTATCATCGTCTGTCTGTTGGTTTAGGTCAGCGAGATGTATTTTATTCGCAACATGAAAGTGGCACTCCCGTGCGGGGAATCGAACCCCGGCCGCCTGGGTGAAAACCAGAAATCCTAACCACTAGACCACACGGGACATGTCTTTAAAACGATTCTTCGTCGAGTACACCAAATCGTATTTATCCTTCCTAAAGTGACGCAAAAAGTCTTTTGATTGACACAAACCTAAAGCAACTCCAAGCACGAACTTTGGAGACTCTTATGATCATAATCTGATACTTTGAGACAAGAAAACTGACGAGGCACTGCCCGGATTTGAACCGGGGATCTCCTGTTTACTAGACAGGCGCTTTAACCGCTAAGCCACAGCGCCGAATGATGTTGACGCAGGGAAATTTGAATGGCAATACTCTACGTACTTTGTTCATGTCGAAGAGTAGGTATTGGTCTGTCGATAGCCTTTTCATTTCATCTGGCAATACACCTTCTTTCTATCATCGTCTGTCTGTTGGTTTAGGTCAGCGAGATGTATTTTATTCGCAACATGAAAGTGGCACTCCCGTGCGGGGAATCGAACCCCGGCCGCCTGGGTGAAAACCAGAAATCCTAACCACTAGACCACACGGGACATGTCTTTACAAAACGATTCTTCGTCGAGTACACCAAATCGTATTTATCCTTCCTAAAGTGACGCAAAAAGTCTTTTGATTGACACAAACCTAAAGCAACTCCAAGCACGAACTTTGGAGACTCTTATGATCATAATCTGATACTTTGAGACAAGAAAACTGACGAGGCACTGCCCGGATTTGAACCGGGGATCTCCTGTTTACTAGACAGGCGCTTTAACCGCTAAGCCACAGCGCCGAATGATGTTGACGCAGGGAAATTTGAATGGCAATACTCTACGTACTTTGTTCATGTCGAAGAGTAGGTATTGGTCTGTCGATAGCCTTTTCATTTCATCTGGCAATACACCTTCTTTCTATCATCGTCTGTCTGTTGGTTTAGGTCAGCGAGATGTATTTTATTCGCAACATGAAAGTGGCACTCCCGTGCGGGGAATCGAACCCCGGCCGCCTGGGTGAAAACCAGAAATCCTAACCACTAGACCACACGGGACATGTCTTTACAAAACGATTCTTCGTCGAGTACACCAAATCGTATTTATCCTTCCTAAAGTGACGCAAAAAGTCTTTTGATTGACACAAACCTAAAGCAACTCCAAGCACGAACTTTGGAGACTCTTATGATCATAATCTGATACTTTGAGACAAGAAAACTGACGAGGCACTGCCCGGATTTGAACCGGGGATCTCCTGTTTACTAGACAGGCGCTTTAACCGCTAAGCCACAGCGCCGAATGATGTTGACGCAGGGAAATTTGAATGGCAATACTCTACGTACTTTGTTCATGTCGAAGAGTAGGTATTGGTCTGTCGATAGCCTTTTCATTTCATCTGGCAATACACCTTCTTTCTATCATCGTCTGTCTGTTGGTTTAGGTCAGCGAGATGTATTTTATTCGCAACATGAAAGTGGCACTCCCGTGCGGGGAATCGAACCCCGGCCGCCTGGGTGAAAACCAGAAATCCTAACCACTAGACCACACGGGACATGTCTTTACAAAACGATTCTTCGTCGAGTACACCAAATCGTATTTATCCTTCCTAAAGTGACGCAAAAAGTCTTTTGATTGACACAAACCTAAAGCAACTCCAAGCACGAACTTTGGAGACTCTTATGATCATAATCTGATACTTTGAGACAAGAAAACTGACGAGGCACTGCCCGGATTTGAACCGGGGATCTCCTGTTTACTAGACAGGCGCTTTAACCGCTAAGCCACAGCGCCGAATGATGTTGACGCAGGGAAATTTGAATGGCAATACTCTACGTACTTTGTTCATGTCGAAGAGTAGGTATTGGTCTGTCGATAGCCTTTTCATTTCATCTGGCAATACACCTTCTTTCTATCATCGTCTGTCTGTTGGTTTAGGTCAGCGAGATGTATTTTATTCGCAACATGAAAGTGGCACTCCCGTGCGGGGAATCGAACCCCGGCCGCCTGGGTGAAAACCAGAAATCCTAACCACTAGACCACACGGGACATGTCTTTACAAAACGATTCTTCGTCGAGTACACCAAATCGTATTTATCCTTCCTAAAGTGACGCAAAAAGTCTTTTGATTGACACAAACCTAAAGCAACTCCAAGCACGAACTTTGGAGACTCTTATGATCATAATCTGATACTTTGAGACAAGAAAACTGACGAGGCACTGCCCGGATTTGAACCGGGGATCTCCTGTTTACTAGACAGGCGCTTTAACCGCTAAGCCACAGCGCCGAATGATGTTGACGCAGGGAAATTTGAATGGCAATACTCTACGTACTTTGTTCATGTCGAAGAGTAGGTATTGGTCTGTCGATAGCCTTTTCATTTCATCTGGCAATACACCTTCTTTCTATCATCGTCTGTCTGTTGGTTTAGGTCAGCGAGATGTATTTTATTCGCAACATGAAAGTGGCACTCCCGTGCGGGGAATCGAACCCCGGCCGCCTGGGTGAAAACCAGAAATCCTAACCACTAGACCACACGGGACATGTCTTTACAAAACGATTCTTCGTCGAGTACACCAAATCGTATTTATCCTTCCTAAAGTGACGCAAAAAGTCTTTTGATTGACACAAACCTAAAGCAACTCCAAGCACGAACTTTGGAGACTCTTATGATCATAATCTGATACTTTGAGACAAGAAAACTGACGAGGCACTGCCCGGATTTGAACCGGGGATCTCCTGTTTACTAGACAGGCGCTTTAACCGCTAAGCCACAGCGCCGAATGATGTTGACGCAGGGAAATTTGAATGGCAATACTCTACGTACTTTGTTCATGTCGAAGAGTAGGTATTGGTCTGTCGATAGCCTTTTCATTTCATCTGGCAATACACCTTCTTTCTATCATCGTCTGTCTGTTGGTTTAGGTCAGCGAGATGTATTTTATTCGCAACATGAAAGTGGCACTCCCGTGCGGGGAATCGAACCCCGGCCGCCTGGGTGAAAACCAGAAATCCTAACCACTAGACCACACGGGACATGTCTTTACAAAACGATTCTTCGTCGAGTACACCAAATCGTATTTATCCTTCCTAAAGTGACGCAAAAAGTCTTTTGATTGACACAAACCTAAAGCAACTCCAAGCACGAACTTTGGAGACTCTTATGATCATAATCTGATACTTTGAGACAAGAAAACTGACGAGGCACTGCCCGGATTTGAACCGGGGATCTCCTGTTTACTAGACAGGCGCTTTAACCGCTAAGCCACAGCGCCGAATGATGTTGACGCAGGGAAATTTGAATGGCAATACTCTACGTACTTTGTTCATGTCGAAGAGTAGGTATTGGTCTGTCGATAGCCTTTTCATTTCATCTGGCAATACACCTTCTTTCTATCATCGTCTGTCTGTTGGTTTAGGTCAGCGAGATGTATTTTATTCGCAACATGAAAGTGGCACTCCCGTGCGGGGAATCGAACCCCGGCCGCCTGGGTGAAAACCAGAAATCCTAACCACTAGACCACACGGGACATGTCTTTACAAAACGATTCTTCGTCGAGTACACCAAATCGTATTTATCCTTCCTAAAGTGACGCAAAAAGTCTTTTGATTGACACAAACCTAAAGCAACTCCAAGCACGAACTTTGGAGACTCTTATGATCATAATCTGATACTTTGAGACAAGAAAACTGACGAGGCACTGCCCGGATTTGAACCGGGGATCTCCTGTTTACTAGACAGGCGCTTTAACCGCTAAGCCACAGCGCCGAATGATGTTGACGCAGGGAAATTTGAATGGCAATACTCTACGTACTTTGTTCATGTCGAAGAGTAGGTATTGGTCTGTCGATAGCCTTTTCATTTCATTCATCTGGCAATACACCTTCTTTCTATCATCGTCTGTCTGTTGGTTTAGGTCAGCGAGATGTATTTTATTCGCAACATGAAAGTGGCACTCCCGTGCGGGGAATCGAACCCCGGCCGCCTGGGTGAAAACCAGAAATCCTAACCACTAGACCACACGGGACATGTCTTTACAAAACGATTCTTCGTCGAGTACACCAAATCGTATTTATCCTTCCTAAAGTGACGCAAAAAGTCTTTTGATTGACACAAACCTAAAGCAACTCCAAGCACGAACTTTGGAGACTCTTATGATCATAATCTGATACTTTGAGACAAGAAAACTGACGAGGCACTGCCCGGATTTGAACCGGGGATCTCCTGTTTACTAGACAGGCGCTTTAAACCGCTAAGCCACAGCGCCGAATGATGTTGACGCAGGGAAATTTGAATGGCAATACTCTACGTACTTTGTTCATGTCGAAGAGTAGGTATTGGTCTGTCGATAGCCTTTTCATTTCATCTGGCAATACACCTTCTTTCTATCATCGTCTGTCTGTTGGTTTAGGTCAGCGAGATGTATTTTATTCGCAACATGAAAGTGGCACTCCCGTGCGGGGAATCGAACCCCGGCCGCCTGGGTGAAAACCAGAAATCCTAACCACTAGACCACACGGGACATGTCTTTACAAAACGATTCTTCGTCGAGTACACCAAATCGTATTTATCCTTCCTAAAGTGACGCAAAAAGTCTTTTGATTGACACAAACCTAAAGCAACTCCAAGCACGAACTTTGGAGACTCTTATGATCATAATCTGATACTTTGAGACAAGAAAACTGACGAGGCACTGCCCGGATTTGAACCGGGGATCTCCTGTTTACTAGACAGGCGCTTTAACCGCTAAGCCACAGCGCCGAATGATGTTGACGCAGGGAAATTTGAATGGCAATACTCTACGTACTTTGTTCATGTCGAAGAGTAGGTATTGGTCTGTCGATAGCCTTTTCATTTCATCTGGCAATACACCTTCTTTCTATCATCGTCTGTCTGTTGGTTTAGGTCAGCGAGATGTATTTTATTCGCAACATGAAAGTGGCACTCCCGTGCGGGGAATCGAACCCCGGCCGCCTGGGTGAAAACCAGAAATCCTAACCACTAGACCACACGGGACATGTCTTTACAAAACGATTCTTCGTCGAGTACACCAAATCGTATTTATCCTTCCTAAAGTGACGCAAAAAGTCTTTTGATTGACACAAACCTAAAGCAACTCCAAGCACGAACTTTGGAGACTCTTATGATCATAATCTGATACTTTGAGACAAGAAAACTGACGAGGCACTGCCCGGATTTGAACCGGGGATCTCCTGTTTACTAGACAGGCGCTTTAACCGCTAAGCCACAGCGCCGAATGATGTTGACGCAGGGAAATTTGAATGGCAATACTCTACGTACTTTGTTCATGTCGAAGAGTAGGTATTGGTCTGTCGATAGCCTTTTCATTTCATCTGGCAATACACCTTCTTTCTATCATCGTCTGTCTGTTGGTTTAGGTCAGCGAGATGTATTTTATTCGCAACATGAAAGTGGCACTCCCGTGCGGGGAATCGAACCCCGGCCGCCTGGGTGAAAACCAGAAATCCTAACCACTAGACCACACGGGACATGTCTTTACAAAACGATTCTTCGTCGAGTACACCAAATCGTATTTATCCTTCCTAAAGTGACGCAAAAAGTCTTTTGATTGACACAAACCTAAAGCAACTCCAAGCACGAACTTTGGAGACTCTTATGATCATAATCTGATACTTTGAGACAAGAAAACTGACGAGGCACTGCCCGGATTTGAACCGGGGATCTCCTGTTTACTAGACAGGCGCTTTAAACCGCTAAGCCACAGCGCCGAATGATGTTGACGCAGGGAAATTTGAATGGCAATACTCTACGTACTTTGTTCATGTCGAAGAGTAGGTATTGGTCTGTCGATAGCCTTTTCACTTCATCTGGCAATACACCTTCTTTCTATCATCGTCTGTCTGTTGGTTTAGGCCAGCGAGATGTATTTTATTCGCAACATGAAAGTGGCACTCCCGTGCGGGGAATCGAACCCCGGCCGCCTGGGTGAAAACCAGAAATCCTAACCACTAGACCACACGGGACATGTCTTTACAAAACGATTCTTCGTCGAGTACACCAAATCGTATTTATCCTTCCTAAAGTGACGCAAAAAGTCTTTTGATTGACACAAACCTAAAGCAACTCCAAGCACGAACTTTGGAGACTCTTATGATCATAATCTGATACTTTGAGACAAGAAAACTGACGAGGCACTGCCCGGATTTGAACCGGGGATCTCCTGTTTACTAGACAGGCGCTTTAACCGCTAAGCCACAGCGCCGAATGATGTTGACGCAGGGAAATTTGAATGGCAATACTCTACGTACTTTGTTCATGTCGAAGAGTAGGTATTGGTCTGTCGATAGCCTTTTCACTTCATCTGGCAATACACCTTCTTTCTATCATCGTCTGTCTGTTGGTTTAGGCCAGCGAGATGTATTTTATTCGCAACATGAAAGTGGCACTCCCGTGCGGGGAATCGAACCCCGGCCGCCTGGGTGAAAACCAGAAATCCTAACCACTAGACCACACGGGACATGTCTTTACGAAACGATTCTTCGTCGAGTACACCAAATCGTATTTATCCTTCCTAAAGTGACGCAAAAAGTCTTTTGATTGACACAAACCTAAAGCAACTCCAAGGACGAACTTTGGACACTCTTATGATCATAATCTGATACTTTGAGACAAGAAAACTGACGAGGCACTGCCCGGATTTGAACCTTCGAGCTTCTGCTTGGCAAGACAGGCTGCTTCAACCACTAAGCCATCATCAAACCGAATGATGTTGACGCAGCTAAATTTGAATGGCAAGAATGGAGTACTTTGTTCATGTCGAAGAGTAGGTATGAATCTGTGGCTAGCCTTTTCGAACTCGTCTGTCTATAGACCTTCTTTCTATCATCGTCTGTCTCTTGGGGCATTGAATTGAATAATTTAGCACCTTGCACAACAAGCGTGCTATCATGTAGTTTTGAACTATGGGTGCGAACACACATCCTTCCCAATCTTGGGAGTTCCTTGAATTGAAATTTATTGTTGATGTTTGGAACCAGATTTTCAGCTATTTTCCATGTATACAGGATCCGATATCTCTCCCTTCTTCTTTGAAGTGAGTAAAGTTTTAGCTTTTTCAGACAATCCCAATAGTTTTTTGGAGTGCCAGTTATTCTTTTGAGAAATGATTTTTGGATTTCTTCTAATCTTTGGGTAGAACTGACAGCACTTGGACTCCATAGGACTGAGCAATATTCAATGACTGGAATAACCAATGATTTGTAAAGAGTAATCATTAGTTGGGGTAAACGCGAAGAGAAAGTCCGCAGAATCCAGGAAATCAAGTTTTTTGCTTTCTCAATGACTGAATTTATTTGATGTGTAAAGACAGCATCATCTGACATTAGTACTCCCAGGTCCTTCACAAATTTCTTCCTTTCGATATTTTCTCCTGAAGGGGATTTGTAGTGAGTTTGGTTTTTTATTTCTTCATCTGGACCATAGCGTAGAAGTTCAAACTTTGTGTCATTTAGTTTCATGTTGTTTTCTTCAGTCCAGTCATAGACTTTTTCTAGTTCTTTTTGAAGAATTTCAACATCCTTTGTGTTTTTGATTGATTTGGTGGCACGTGTATCATCAGCAAATGATTTCAATATACAGTACAGTACTTTTTCATCAATGTCACCAATCAATATTAGAAATATAAGAGGTCCCAATACACTGCCTTGAGGGACTCCTGAAATTACTTTCTGGGCTTTGGACTTGACACCATTTACTATTACTGTTTGATATCTTTCAGTAAGGAATGATTCAATCCATCTGTGGATTGGTCCGGATATACCCAATTGCTTTAATTTCCCAAGTACAACTGCATGATCGACTTTGTCGAAAGCCTTTGAGAAATCAAGGTAAACAACATCTGCATTCAAACCCTCATCTAATATGTCAAGAATGAGGTCGTGTTGCTCGAGAAGCTGACTAAGGCAGGATCTCCCACTTCTGAAACCATGTTGGTTTGGATTGAAAAGGTCATTGTTGTTCATGTGATTTACAATATGATTTCTCAATATTTTCTCGAAAATTTTTATCACATGCGAGGTGAGTGCAACAGGTCTGTAGTTGGCAGCCAGAGATCTGCTTCCTCCTTTGTGAATTGGTGTTATGGTGCATTTTTTCAGTTCAGTTGGAACAAGACCTATTTCTAGGCTTTTCTTCCAGAGTAAACACAGTGGAACGGATAACTCATCTTTGCATTTTTTGAGAAACATAGCTGGAAATCCATCAGGTCCTGCAGAAGATGATGGAGACAGCTCATTTATTGCTTTAACGATGGAGTCTTCTGTTATGTTAATCTCATCAATCTTGACGTTTGTTTTGTCTTGGTTAGGTTGTGGTTGTGGTTGCTTTGGTTTACTGAACACTTTAGCATATTGGTCGGCTAAGAGATCAGCCATTTCTTTGCTTCTTTGTGTAAGTTCTTCATTGCAATTCAATAGGGGTCCGATATTAGACCGAATTTTCGATTTCTTTTTTGCATAGGTAAAGAAATATTTTGAATTCTTTTTAATTGAGTCAATCACTTTGCTTTCCACGTGACGCTTTGACTCATTAAAAGATTTTTGAAGTTTTTTCTCAATTTGTAAAAGTTCATCTTTTATCTTGTCTTTCTTGGATTTGGAGTTGGTGTGTAAAAGTTTTTTTGTAATTTTTCTTCTTCTTTTTGTAAGAGAGTGACGGTATCTCTCAGCTTTTGATTTCGTTTTTGATGTGGTCTTGGCCTTCACGGGAACTCTGCTTTCGCATATTCTGTAGCATATGTTGTTGAAGGTTTCCAAAATAACATCTGGGTCTTCAGTATCGAACTCACTTGGCCAGTTGACATATTTGAGATCATCTTTAATAGTTTCCCAATCAATGTCATCAGCAAAATAATTCAGTGTGTTGAATTTTGTGCGTGGCTCTTGTTGATCGTCGTCCAGAAAGGAGTTTTGAACTTTCAGAGTTGTTGATACTAGTACAATTTCGTGATGTGATGTGCTTTGCAATACAGGTACTGTTGTGTAGCTGTGTATTATTTGTTCGTTGTTAGTGAAAACAAGGTCTAATGTATTTCCGTCCTTGTGTGTTGGCAAATCGATATATTGTGACATGAAGAATTCGTTGCAAAACTGATTCAAAGAGTTTAGAATAAGACGGTCGTTGATAGTACATCCTGATTTTGGAAGGCCCTCAGGCCAAGTTGCTTTTGGAAGGTTGAAATCACCTCCAAAAATGATATTTGGTACGGTTTCTAACTTTGAAAGTGCATTTTTTACACCATTGATAGGAATGATAAAATCATTTGCGGTTGAAGGATTACCATTTGCTTTGTCGTCAGGTTGTCGGTAGACTACCAGGATAGCCAGATTTTCGATGCTTGAGTATAGGCAAAGAAGTTGTACACTGGGCGAGGAGTGAGAATAGATTTTTTCGCATGAAGCTGCAATATCATCCCTGACATAAAAACAAACTCCACCAGTAAATCTGCCTCTAGATTTCTTCTTTCTTGTTGAATCACATCGGAAGGGAGTGAAACCTTCTACTTTAAGTTCTGCGTCTTTATGGTTATATAACCAAGTTTCTGACAATCCAACAAAAAGTTGGTTTTCATTACAAACATTATCTTTAATAAAGGGAACTTTGCTGGGTACTGTTTGTGGACAAAGCCCTTGTATGTTAAAAAATGCAAAGCTATTCACTACTGGAATGTTTGCATTGGGTTGAATGGTAGTTGAGGGATTTGGAATGGTGGTCTGAGCGGTAGTCCTTGTGGGGGTATCAGATGAGTCTGTTGTGGAGGTATTTGGTGAGTCTGTTGTGGAGGTATTTGGTGAGTCTGTTGTTGAGGTAATTGATGAGTCTGTTGTAGGTTTTGTACTTGAAATTGAATGTCTTGGATTTTCTGTCCCAGTGTTTCCAGAATTTCTTCCTTCAACAGACGAATCATATCTAAAAAATGACCAGGCTCTTGTTTGTTATTGTTTGATTGTTTGTTATTGTGCGCTACACTACTTTTCACAGTTGGAGGTTGTCTTTTTGTTCCTTTTACATGAGCAAAACGACAGGATTCTGAAAAGCATTCTCCTTTCCGAAGGGAATCTAAACACATTTTTGGATGAAAGTCCTTGCATTTAGTTCCAAGGTTACATCCTCTTGGTTGCCTTGTTCCATGTTGTGTGAACTTGCGACACATTTTAGGGTGAGTGTAGTTGCATTCCTTTCCTTTTAGGCCATGCTTGCATGTTCCACTTTTGTAAAATTTGCAGATTTGGGATTTCTTTTCATTATCTTTGATTTCGCCTCTTCTTGTTTTGTTGGTTTCGTCATCTTCACTTTGTTTACCAGCAGAGAAATTATAATCAGATGACTGGTCAATGTCGACAACATCAACATCAGTTGTTGAATCGGTTGTGACTGTAAGGGTTGTATCCTGAGCTTCAGTATTTATTGGATGATGGTTGTTCTGAGTTTGGGATGTACTTTTTGTACGTTTTTTACGCTTACTATTCCCTTCTTCATCACTTGGAATGGTAGTAACTTTACAGGGATCGCAAATGTAAAACATTCCTGGTAGATTTAGAGGGTTGACCAAGGTTTTGAAGACATCCGCATCTACAGGTTGGTTGAAATCATTTGTAGCAATTGATGCAAGATTTAACCAACAAGGTTTGTGGACCCCTTGGCCACAAATGGCACATTCGAGAATCGGACAGTCATGAAGGCTGATACGATACCTTCTTTTGCAAACTGAACAATTGTCTGGAAGAAGGTTTTGGATTTTACAGGTTATCAGGTGTGATAACGCCTTCTTTGTTTTATCCTCGAAATGCTGTATTTTTAAAAATTCTGCAGTCTCTTTCAGCAATTCAACCTTCTCTTTGTATATGTCCTTTTCAATCTGTGCTACACTTTTGCCAAATTGATACTTTCGCACACAAGATTTCACTGCTTTAGATGAAGTATTCAGACATAATTCAGCAATTAAGTCTTCTATTTCTGACTGATTTTCTTCAACTTGAGATAGCTTTTCTGTTTCGCTAACACTTTCAGGGGTGTTCTCCGTCATGGTGCGAGTGCAGGAGAACCAAAACAGTAAAGTAATAAGAAAAAGGTACTTCCTTTCAATGAAAGATTGAAGTGTCTTGAGAAGTGAAACAATCGATAAAATAAAGGATCGGTACCTGCTCAGCTACACATGGGAACCCAGGTGTTCTCTTGTCATGTGTAGCTGATCCTAGGTCAAATGCTGTGAATATCAATCCTTCTTTGTCAGAATGAGAAGATGTGACAAACTTTCCACAGTGACAAAAACCAACCAGTTTCCCAACAAGTTCCGTTACGGCCACTTGAAACAAGCGGGTAGCACTGGTATTTTAAAACACAAGGTTTCACGGATTTTACAGTGTTCACCGTTTTTGTCTTCTTTATCTTGTCATTTTATTTTTCTCATTTGTTTGTATCTAAAAATACGGCTCCACCAGGTTCCCCATGGTTTTGCCTTGAACTCAAATTTGGAGCAATTGATGTTTCTTTTTAATGGTGGGTTTTTTGTCAAAATATCTGGAAATTCTCTGATATTTTCAGGTAAAAAATCTGGAAAACATGGCTTTTTAGACAAGAAGTCTATAATTTTGAACTTGAAAAACCTGTAGCAACCCTGCTTAACAATTCCGTAGTTTTGGGACCATTTTCAGCCTCAAGCTCTTTATATTAACCAGACAGCTTGGGAAAAACCTTTTGTTTCCATTTCAAGAAGTCACATGCTTTTTTTGAGCAACAAAAACAATCAAAGAGAAAAGCCTTTTTTTACGGCTTGCCTTAAGTGGGAAAAATTGATTGTTCCCCAATCTTGGCGATTTGCCTAAACTTAAAATTAAGTTAGCAGGTTTCCTGAGCTTTTCTATGGTATATATATGAAGACTCCCCAGATTGGCAAACATGAAGAAATAGAAGAAAAACTAAATATTCCCCCCTGGAAAGATTGCTTTTATTGAATTTAATCAGAAACACTTGTGAAAGGGCCAAATATTTGTTATCCAATCACTGCAATATCAATTGTTTTATTTTGTTACTTACTTTTGCTTTTGTTACTTTTGGTTACTTTTGTATTTCGAGCATATCTAGCTCTGGCTAGAATCTTTTGATCCACACCACAACCTTTAAAGTGAGTTTGAGTCTGCTCTCAATCCTTTCAATCAACCAAAATTCATTCAAAACTAGAGTTGAACAAACTGAATCAAGTCTTAGAACTTTTTTAGTTGTGATAAAACTTTTCTGTACATAACGTTCAATATAGGCATCATCATTATGTTACAAAGACTTTAGGCCTGCCTAATACAATGAGTTTTTTATCTAGTCTAGTTTATCAACTAGTTTTATGAATTTGATACATTTTGCCAATTTAGTTCAAGAAACTTAATTTACTTTGTGTTAGAATGAGAAAAACTTGTTTTCATTTTCAGGAGTCTAAAGTGTGGTACATAATATAAGTGATTAATAAGAGGAATGTTCTTTGAATAAAAACATCCACAGATTTTGTTTAGCATCCGTTGTATGCAGTATCCTATGCATATAACTTCTTGCATTTTTACTGATTGCCAATTTAGGGGGGGGGTGGGTCCCCCTTTTTCAGAAAAATCAGGATTTTCAAGTTCGTATCGATACAAATTTAGGGGGGTGGGTCCCCACTTTTACAGAAGATCAGGATTTTCATGTTGGTAACAATACCAATTTAGGGGGGTGGGTCCCCCTTTTTTAGAAAATTGGGGTTTTCAAGTTGGTATTGATACCAATTTAGGGGGTGGTGGTGTCTACTACTTTCAAATCTCGAAAAGTCAGGTTTTTGGGCCCTGGGTTGGTATCCTGGACCCTGACCCCCCCTGTGCACTTTGGCATTGCATTGAGCAGCTTTGCACCTTGTATTACTAAAAGGTGTTGCCGCATAATTTTGAATTATTTGACCAATGTACTTGGTAACACGCTTCCGTCCCAGATGCGGGGGGTCTTTAGCTTTGAAGCCATCATTGATCTTTGATACTATGAATATAGAGTATAAGGAGGCGCAACCAAAACTTTCTACTTTGGGACTTTAACTTCCCCACAATCAATTAGAAAAATGGGACAACACCACTTTTCAAGGAAAGTAAAGAAGAAAAATTTCTTGATGTCCTTCGTGACTCCTTTCTCCACCAGAGTGTGGGTGAACCAACTAAGATGCTGCGGGACATCCATCCATCTTTAGTTGATCTCATTCTAACAGATGAAGCTAACCAAGAATACAATGGAGCAAAAGACACCCTTTTAAGAAACTGAGTTAACAGATTGATTAGACAAGCTCAAAGAAACTACAAACAAAGAATTTGTGATAACGCGAAGACCAAACTGAAAATCTTCTGGTTACATGTGCGAAACAAGATGAAATCTTCTAATACAGTTCCGTTGCTGCTTGAACCACCAAATGACAAAGCATTGTTAAAGCGTGAAGATCACGAAAAAGCCAATATCCTGCAACGGCAGTTCTGCAGTGTATTCACAAAAAAGTGGTCGGTGATCCTCCTGCATTTGAAAAGAGAACTGACCCATTCATCACAGAAATATTCACATCTCTGAGGAGATGGTACAAAATCAATTGAAGGAGCTCAACCATAATACATCTTTTAGTCCAGATGAAATACACCCTAGGATACTAGCGGAATTATCTGACTACCTGTCTCTACCCTTGGCTGTAATCATGACCAAATCCTTAGTTGAAGGCTCATTACCACAAGATTGGAAGGTGGCACATGCCTATCTACAAAAATGAGGGAGCTCAGAATTTGGCAGTCAATTGTCAACCTGTTAGTTTGACATCGTTAGTGTGCAAATTAATGGAATGAATACTGAGGAAAAACACCTTTCTGATCATAATCTTTTATCAAACAAACAATATGGTTTCATTAACAACTGTTCAACCATGACACAGCTTATTTATTTCCTGGATAAACGGTATGAGATCTCTGAAGGAAACGTTGTTGATAGTATCTACTTCGATTTTGCTAAGGCCTTCGACATAGTATCTCACCGTCGCCTATGCTAGAAATTATCAGCATATGGCATCAACGGTTCAATCTTAAACTGGATAACATCATTTCTAACAGGTCGAACCCAATCAGTAAAAGTGAACCAGTCCTTCTTGACTACTGACCCTGTAGTGAGTGGTATTTTCCACAGGGTAATGTACTGGGACCAATACTGCCCGTGCTATATCAATGATCTTCCTAAACAGGAACTGATGTTTGTTGATGATACCAAAATATTCAAAGAAGTCAACTATATCGCAGACTTGAATGGTTGAAAGACTGGTTATTATTCTTTCCTGTAAAGTGTCACGTTCTGACGCTAGGGATGTTTGGTAACATCAAACATGCTCACCAATATTCCTTTGATGGACGCTAACAGACGATATCGGCTTAACGTGAAAACTCAGATTTGATCCCAGAATATTGCCCACAATACTTTGCGCGGAAAAAATTTCACCGTGAACTTTTCCGCGCAAAGTATTGTGGGCAATATTCGGGGATCAAATCTGAGTTTTCACGTTAAGCCGATATCGTCTATTGGAACACATCTTTGAAGAAAAAGATCTTGGAATTGGAATCCTCGTTGACTCAGAGCTTACATTTGTAGACTCATTGCAAAGCAAGTCAAAAAAAGCAAACTCTTGCCATAATCAATCCAAGTACATTCAAAACATTGTATTGTACGTTTGTTACACCTCATCTGGAGTATGCGTCGCTCAGTCAGTATGGTATCATTTTCTACGTAAACATGTAAATCTGATCGAAGGAGTACACAGACAGGTAACAAGACTTGTTCAAAAATGTTGTAATATGTCTTATGAAGAACAATTGCGTGAACTAGATCTTCCTACACACGAGTTTAGACACTTTTGTGACATAGTTCAACTTTACAAGCACATCAACTATTACAATAAAGATACCAAGATAGTCCTTTGAGTGCGACCAAACAGAAGGCACAACTTTGAAATGAGTCCAAACTTTGGAAGCGATGGATTCCGTGGTGTACAAACGAATTCTTTCTTTACCAAACTATACCAACCTGGAATAAACTGCCAAAAGATGTAGCTGAGGCAAACACAGTCAAACCCAGTCAAACTCTTCAAAGAGAGGCTCAGCACTGCATGGAGTAAACCCCCGAAAAGATTCAACATAAGACAATTGTAAAATGCAAACAATCACGACCAGTTCCAGAGGCCCTCGTGTGCTTAGAACTTTGTTATGTTATAACAATAATAACAATATAATAATTTTAATAATAAAAAAGGGACAATCGTTGGACATTAGGACTCCCAAATGTCAAACAATCAAAATCTTTTTCTTCAATTTTATCTCCTGATAGTGAAGTGTTGGTCTCCTTTTTTATTTCTTTTTTCAAACCATAACGTAACAATTCAAATTTGGTGTCATTCAATGTCATGTTGTTAAGATTGACCATTCAGGGTTCGAATTAATAGGGGAGGGACTATGACATAAATTTTTTATGGACCATATACAAAAGTTGCTAAATATCCTAAAAACAGGTAAGAAAGTGAAACTTTTGATGGGGGACCCTTTTGATGGACCCCGGACCCCACTTTTGCGGGGCCCATAACGCAAACCCGCTTACAAAATAGGCTTGTAGCAACTTTTTCAAAACATAGGCATGTGACATACCAAATTGTCAGAAATTTTATGTAGATTCCAAATAACATCACAACTAGGGGTCAAAAATCAAGCTATAAAAAGTAATGGCTATTTTTTGACAGTTTTTGTTACGAAAAATAATGTAAAATCATAAAATTTCATCATAAAGAACACGTATACTTTGAGCTTGAAAATATATTTACATACAATACATTAAAAATATCACTAAATGTACTATTATAATGGTGAAACTGGTGAATAATAAAATCATTTATTGTTTAAAAATGTTCAATTTTCTTGTTATATTGTCTGCAAGCTGTTAACGGTGCACTGGTAAGCAACCTTTTCCACTATTTTAATAATTTGGAAATATATTTTAGATATATACTTTGTATTTTGAATGTCTGCTTCCTCTGGGAATATCCATTGGCTGCCAGCTTTGTCCTTTCTTGAGAAATAAGAAACTTTCAAGCAATCATTTTCAACTGAATCTATCACCTATGAATGAAAATGGAACAGTTAGCATGGTTCTAAACTAAACTGGAAAAAGGATGAACAAATATTACATTGCAACCAGGGGCCCCTGTTGCATCCCAACTGACCCTGACCTAAATACCATGTATATTCTGTGCTATCCTCCTTTAGCCATGCAGCTGCTACATGCATTCCAGGAGTGTATTCGTTTTTCTCAGGATATGACTCACGTTCAGTATCTTTAGATTGTCCTTCAATAGCAGCTGCCTGATCTTCAGGCTGATCAATCTGTGTAATGAACCAAATTCTGTCTCTGAAAATATGATCAAGTTTTTTTTGATTATCCATGGCAGAGTAAACAAGCTTAGTCCAGTACACTCCTGACTTTCTTACTTTCTTTAATCATGATTTTCAGAATAGATATGGATATTCTTTCTCTTACCTTCTAGGGCACACAAAATGCCATGGATATGCTTTTTGCTTCCTTCGCTCCTTCAAAGTATATTTCTAAGCCATCCTGATAATCATCTGAGCTAAGCTTCTTTCCATTTTTCTTTAATCTGAACATTGCCTTGTTATCACGAAATCCTGAACAAGCCTTGGCATATGTAACTTCTCTATACATACGATCAACCAGAAGAATTTAGGAAATACAAGGCACAATCTATAGCAATTGAGTCCATCAAAGTAAATTGGAATGAGAAGATGAGAAAGCTCAAGGAAAAAGATTACAAAGAAAAGGATTAACTGAATGCCAAGATTGAAGAGAAACGGTTGAAAGATTTACATTTTTTAAAAAGTCAAGATATTCCTGGACCATTCACATGCAAAGAAGATGTCATCAAATTCATGTAATCGTTTGAAGAATGTAAAGAGAAGGTTGATCGTATATATAGAGAAGTTAAATATGCCAAGGCTTGTTCAGGATTTGGTGGTAACAAGGCAATGATTTTCTTTGGTTTACCGGGCAAAAGTTGGATATACATTAAGGTTCAATGAATGCTAAAATCTTTCTCCTTGAAAGACAGTGTTCAAAGTTCTTCCATCTCAGACGGATTTTCGTCTCACAGAAGTTTAAAAAAGCTAATTTTGAATTTTGTCTCAAGTTATGTAAAAACCAGCCAAATTTAAAGAATCTCGCCAAGGTTGGCCAAGGTTCTGTCTGACAGGATAAATCTCTGCTTTGACCACTGGAAAGAGAAATTCACCCTAAGTACAAACAAACTCAAACATCAGATCAATTTTCAAGGATAAAAAACAGTAATTCTGAGAAAACGTATTTACAACCCATGCTTAGAGATTTAAAGAGTTTGAATAAAATATTC
Source organism: Clytia hemisphaerica (assembly GCF_902728285.1). Taxonomy (NCBI): domain Eukaryota; kingdom Metazoa; phylum Cnidaria; class Hydrozoa; order Leptothecata; family Clytiidae; genus Clytia; species Clytia hemisphaerica. The sequence goes on along the minus strand of NW_027103240.1, from coordinate 1,061,500 downwards.
GACAATGTTAAGCCCCCTCCCTCCTTTTAGGGATTTTCAGAAAATCTCTAGGTTGGCTGTGATTGAAATTTGGTGCACTTGTTCCTCGTAGAAGGGGAAATTTCTAAAACTTTTTGAAGCTCTACAATATCTCGATTGATTGGCACAGTCTATGTTATTTTGATTCCCCTACCCGCCCTTAGCTTTCCAAAAATGTATAACATTAACAAGTGCTTTGACTAAAAAAGCTGCACAACCTCAAAAAATCAAAAAAAATTCCCCCTGTGTTTTTTTTTTGATTTTGATTTTGATTGGGCCTGGGCCCAACAAAGGGGTTGGGGCTGGAGAAAAAAACGAAAGTTAACAAACGGGGGAGAGGGGGTTCTCGTTATAGGGCTCGTTGTAATTGCTCGCTATATTCTCGTTGTAAAAGTTTAGCAATCTAGATATATTTAGGGGGCAATTATGTATGGCGCGCCAAATTACTTTTTATTATCAACTTTTTTTTTCGACACCAACTTTTTGTTTTCGACACCAACTTTTGCTTTTTTGACATCAATTTTTTTTTTCTGATACCAACTTTTCGTTTTTTGCGACCAACTTCATGTTTTTTCATATACCATCATTTCTCCGACACCAACTTTTTTTTTCTGACACCAACTTTTTTTCCGATACCAACTTTTTTCCGATACCAATTTTTTTTCAAGACCCGGATACGAAACTTCTTTTTTACGAAGTCAACCTTTTTGGTTATTGTCTCGTCCACCCAACCTGATTAATATAATGTGTGTCTGGGGCTAACAAGAAATTGCCCGCCATGTGAAACTTTTCCAGATGGAATTGAAAAAATAAAAAGCTGAAACACCAGCACGAATACTGACTAGGACGTAGTCTGGAAGTTTGTTTTGGTTTAACTTGAAGTCATTCCTTATAGTTAAGTACTTTGTGTTTTACTTCAAATTTGGTTTGTGAACTTTCTGTTTTTTCTTCTGTTGTTTTTTCCTATCGCTAGATTTCACAAAATGTAGTCCTCCAAAACAAAAAAATTACTAGATACAATCCGTCCTCGAGTGACTTAGGACAAGTCTCAAAAAACCTAACAGTTTACCCTAAGTTTTCGCTACCAATAGCAGCCAGATTCAGAGATCCACTTAGGGCTCTAAAGTACCTCTATACCTAATGGTTTCAGGGCCTGGTTTTTACGTAATTAAATATTAACCTAAAAATGAATTATTAGAGAAATTGTAATCATGACGTCATAATTTGATCGAATTTGGTGACGTCATGAATCGTATAATCGCTATAATATAAAAAATACATGTCAAATCTATCCCAAATTTGAACCAAAGATGCATCTAACTGAAATGTAACTTTTTGAAGAAAAAAATTTTGGATGACGTCAGCAAAAAATTGCATTTTTCGATTTTTTGCATTTTTTGCTGACGTCATCAAAATCTTCAAAAAAATTTTCATTGAAAAGTTCGGCACCATTAATAAGATGCGTCTTTGGTCCAAATTTCACAAAGATTTGACATGTACTTATAGAGTTAGAGCTAATTTACGATTTATGACGTCATAATTTGATGAGTCGTCATGATTGCGGTGCGTTCGTTCTATGCACGTTTGGGAAAATAAGTAGCTGGGAAATAAGTAGCTTCAATTTCTCTTGCCTGAGAAGGGTTAAAGATTCGCCTCTAGCCCTTCGGGCTTGAAACTCAATGGCCACAGGAGCGAAGGAAGCAAAAAGCATATCCATGGCCCAATCGCACCGCCTTTTTAGAGCAGAATGGATGATCGGCAATGATGAAGTAAAGCCTGAAGCAGCCGAAGGGCTAGCTAGATGGCGTGCTTTTGCTGAAAGTAGCAGAAATATTTTTACCGATGTTCACTTTTTTTTGCTTGGATTTGGAAGAGCTTAAAGCACTCCATCCAACCCTTAGGGCTTTACAGAAATCTGGAGTAATCAACGTTAGCAGGTAATCGAGACAAGAGTTAGTATCGGAAAATAAAAGTTGGTAGGAAGGAATAAAAATGGTATCGAAAAAACAAGTTGGTGTCGAAAAAAAAAGTTGGTGTCGAAAAAAAAGTTGGTGTCGAAAAAAAAGTTGGTAATAAAAAGTAATTCGGCGCGCCATAATTATGTCCCTATTTCTTTCTTTCTGCTGAAAAAAAAAGAAATTCCAATCCAACAAGTATTTCAAACACATTTTTATGTCTTATTTTTAGTGAACAATGAATTGATCTCTTCAATTGGTAAAGGTTTATGTGTGTTGATTGGTATTTCAAGAGATGACAAACCAAAGGATGTAGAATACATGTAAAGTTTTTTGAAATTACAATATTTGCAATTATTTCCTATATTTTATTACCCAACGCAAATTTCTGACTGCAGATTTGTTTGAT